>NW_012027153.1:911772-998357 GCF_000956235.1 Wasmannia auropunctata | reverse complement strand
TGTGTGTGTGTGTGTGTGTGTTATAAATAACACACAGTATATTAAATATTGAACAATATTTCAGTAATACATTTATACATCCGCCATAGATTACCATCATGACCGAGCGAAGCATGGGTCAAACGTTCCACGATAAGACTGATTGGGTTTCAATATACGTATATAAAATTAATTAATATAGATATTAAAATTAATCCGTTTAATAAAGTAAAATGTTTTCTTAATTCAATTTGAAAGGTATGACAAATAAAAATATAATAGAAAAGTGTAAAATATTATAAAATAAATATATTCAAAAAAATTTAAGCAATACACTTTGTACATTAAGATCGGTGTTTATAATCCGTTCTTTTTTAAGACTATCTTAATATTTTAAGATGCTAATACGCCTTTATGATTGATTTACGACATTTTAAGATTACTTAAATCAATAATAATATTGCAATCTTATTTCTACGCAAAATAATGATGCAGTTATATCTCCGTTTTGCAACTAATTTTGCTGTTATAGTAAAATACAACGTAGAAGATTACAACGTAGAAAATACAACGTAAAAGATTATATATTCAACCTCATTTTGCATAGTTTTAAAATAAACTTTATCACATGTTATTCAATGGTTATCATACAAATGCTAAATAATTTGATTGCGAGACTTAATAACAAACTGTAATAACGGGAATAAAAAAATATTAAAATATCTACTTTAAAGTATCTATCCTTCTTATATCCTGAAGTATATTTAAATTGATATCAATAATGTAATTTTTAGATATAATATAAGTTAATGCTCTTATATTATAATATTATTATAATACACTAATATCATTGACAATTTATATAATTTTCATGTAAAAGATACTATAATGATAGTTCGAAAATTATATAAGTAAAAGTAGTTTGAATATTATATAATATATATAAAGTAGTGTGTGTTTGTGATTATTAGCCGTCTCTAATATTCATCTATATCACATATCGATCTATAAATACATGAGTAGCAGTTTTTAAAGCTAAAATTTTTTAATCCAAATAATTTAAAACTAATGTCTGAGCAATATAAATTACGTACGAGACAATGCATATTGGTCACTTACGTTAATTATTAGTGTTCTCTGAAGATTTTTTAAATTATTATATCCAAATATTGCTATTTATCTTAGTTAGCAAGAAACAATTTTGTAACTGAGATTATTAAAGCACCAGCAAGGTAACACGTGAATTAATAATTTTGATCCAAAACGTTCCAACATTTTAAAAATGTTTGTATTTTTGAAAAGGATCGCAGGATTAAATGTTTTAAAACACAGGCAATATTTCTGATCAGAATTTATCTAATCTACTCATTTTACTTTTAGCTGTTGCTTTAATAACATCAAGTAAAAAATTATTTATTATAATTTATTATATTATTAAGTAAGTTACATTCAAAATATTGATATTTAGATAACATGCATAGTGCAGATATTTAAATATCATGCTGTCAAATTTTTAGAGATATAATAATTTAACTTACACATACAGTGTGTTTCATATGCCATGAGAATGTGATATGTCAAGAGTAAAAGTGAGTAAAAAAAATACATAGAAAATACATAGAAATATTTGAGTGTGCCAAAGATGAATGATTTCGTAAAACCTGTAAATGATATTACGTTATCGTGCGCGTTATTTTTTTGATAACCCTTTGACCCTTTACGACATATACCATTGCAGTGCACTTTAGCTGCATATATCAACGTTATTGCTTTTATTGTTTCGCAACGTTAGAATGTTTTCCAACCAAGTAACCTGTTAAAACTGATAGCCACGCCGTTCCAAGCACCAGTTCTTCCGCGTCGCTGGACGTATAAAGGACAATCAAGTCATTTCAAGAGAAAGTTAATTTGATGTCAGTACTTCGAATTTTTGAATGTGACAATGTATACACAAACACGTCAACAAATTTTAAACGCCGGGGAAGCAGATAATAGCAGCTCACTCCTTAGCAGCTCACCTCCAGATAAGGTAAATAAACTTATTATTATTAGATAATAAGAACAAGAGTTATTATAATTTTTCCTACAACTTACTTTTTAAATTCAAATGCTACCTATATTTAGTTCATTTATTATATTTGAATATTCTTACCCTTTGATCAAAACAAATAAGAAAACATTTATAAGATTTATAAATAGAAGTAATCTCTTTATCTCTTCACAATGGTTAAACTATAAATAATAATATAAACCTAGAGAGAAACAATATAAATTTATAAAGATATTTAAAAAATTTGTGGTTTATAATTAATATTTAGTTTAAAAGTAATACAATTTTATATTTTTTATAAATGCAGACTATATTTTACCAATAAAAGTACTATACTGTTGTGCTATGCTGTTTATAATAAGCATTAGATGGTTTGTAAATAAGAACAATTTACATTAAATTTATACATAATAATATATAAATTCATACATGTATGTATATATAGATTATAGAGAAATAATATAAATTTATAAAAATATTTTAATCAGTCAGTTTAAAATTTATAATATTTATATTTATAAATTTAAGAATACGGATAATAAGATTTTTTATTGATATATAAATTGATATATAAATGCAGGATATTTACTATTTCTTACATGTGAAAAATATATATTCTGTGCAATATCTATGCTGCTTCTAAGATAAATCAATATGGAATTAATGCAATTTAAATAAAAAAATACAGTTTTTTAAATAAAAAGTTATTAAAAAAAGGTATTATTAAATTTTAATAAAGAATTTTAATAAGAAAATTTTTCAATAAAATTTTACTAAGCAATTATTTTTTTAAATAATATTTTTTTATTTATAAATTAAACATGATTAACGTAATTAAATTATAGTTTTATCATGCAAATTAGCTAATTATTCTAATCATTATTAATTACATCAAACGTGACGTAAGCAATACTTATCGCTCTGCATGTGTTTGACGTAATTAAATGACGTAGATGCATACGAAAGCGATGTATATGATAAAATATTTGATATGTAAAATTTTAAAGGACATAATAATTCAATTTTCGACACACATATTTATAGATATTTAAACACATAGAAAATATGATGAAATAAAATCAATTATTGCATGTTGGATGTCTTCGTAAACAACGTCATTAATCAAACAGCGGAATTTCTTGTGTTACGTACTTTTAACTATAATATTGCATATTATTGACACTATTAAGATTATTAAGAATTTTCCCTTAAATTCCCTTGATATAATAACTGTTCTCTCACGTGTATAACGTATAAATACCAGTGAAACGATAAACTCTTTCCATTTCAAGGAAATTACAAGGAGAAATCGGCCTTGACTTCCAAACTGTTCTCTATAATTAAAATGATGCAAAACCTTTCACGGATTACACTATTTGGAATTTTATCCTTCTTTTTCTGTATAATAAAAAAACTTGATCGTCTATTCAAACAGTTTTTCTTGTTGTTCATGCAATCGTACTATTTTTATGCATGTATAAGAAAGTCATTATGTATGCAGATATCATCAAGATTCCCAACGTGTCGGGATTTCCATCAATCATTCGATTAGATTTCGAACAAGGGAGGGGCGGTTCTTGCAACCGTATATATGGAAAGTCACTCAACGGTAGTTTTTAATCCGTCAGTTCACCTTGCAGTTTAACTATCGCGATAACGTGAATATTCGAATTTGAGGCACGCCATTATTCAATCGTATAATGGCGCCTGTAATGGTATTAACGGTATGTGTCTTTTAATAAAAAAGTTATATTAATTTTAAATTTATGATCATTTTTTAATATTAATATATATACAAAAAATTTTGTATTATAATTGTCTACTTCTATAACAGCCTTTAAATAAAATATTAGCAATAAATAACAATAAAACATCTTTAAAATAATTGCATCTATATTTTTATTAAAATATTTTAAAATATTGGAATATAGAAGATAATATGGAGATATTGATACATTAATTTCTACAAATGGTAAAATAAATTGTAATTATTCTTATAAAAGAAAGATTTATTTAAGATATTTAATGTATTATTTAATGTATCATAATTATTTTCAAATATATATATGGCAGCCGAAATTGATCCATGGCGGAAATTATATCAAAGAAGGCAGAGATTCGGCTAAAAGCACCTGTTTAATTTTTTCCCCAAAAGAAGAAGATGAAGTTGGATCGCTGGGAAAATATCTTCAGCTCTTCGTCGTAAGTAAAATTTCATTAATTGAAGAATATCTTGAAATATATTGATAAGTTAAGAGCACATATTATTTTAGAATCACAAAGTGAATCTTTTGCACATCGAATCCAGAAGTTCTCTTCGACGACCAAATGGCTATGAATTTATGGTTGATTGTGCACCGGGTGGTAATATAGCCTCCGTAATTGAATCATTACGAGATCAATGTAACTACTTTTCGATAATCTCGAGGTAAGAGTTTTTAACCATTTCTCAGCCATTGATAAGACTAAATTCTTAATTGAGAATAGATGTTTGAATAGATTGAACAGTTTCAATAAAAAGACTGTAATATATTTTTTTGATATTTCTAATAATCTTGTCATAAATAGTATTATTTAATTATTTTTGAATAATTTCAATACATTTATTAATTTCTTATTATTTAGTGTCTTCACAATTATTCAATGATTTCGGTTAAATTAGCATTATAATTTTTTTTACGTTCCTTATAATATACAAAGCATATCATACATTGCTATATAATATATAAGATTTTAGTCATCTTTATCAATTCATCTTCTTTTATAATCACTTTATAATTATGCGATCTATTTAATCAGACATTTTATCATTCATGTCGTATTATACATATTTAAATTATTCAATATTTATGTGGTCAAAATAATAAAATCAAATGTAAATTATAACTTCTTTTTAGAAATCATAAAGACAATATGGACACAGTACCATGGTTTCCAAGAAGAATACGCGATCTCGATAAGTTTGCTAATCAAATTTTGTCTTATGGTGCCGAACTTGATAGTGATCATCCTGGTTTTACGGATCCTGTATACAGACAAAGAAGAAAATATTTCGCAGACCTTGCTTACCATTACAAACAGTAAGTGGAGTGAATCACGATATATCGTATTGTAATATAAAATCTCTCTAAATTTTTTGGAGTGAGATTCACTCCAAAAGAGTGAAAATTCACTCCAGAGAATTTAGAGAGATATCTTATACAAAATCAAAGATAAGCATAACATTGTATATATGCACTACATTTTAGCGGACAACCTATTCCAAGAGTAGACTACACGTCTGAAGAAATAGCTACGTGGGGCATAGTTTTCAAAAACTTGACTAAACTCTATCCAAAGTACGCATGCAGAGAGCATAATCACATTTTTCCACTTCTTATCGAAAATTGCGGCTATCGAAAAGATAACATACCCCAATTGGAAGATATATCCAATTTCTTAAAAGGTAACGTCTCATTAATATTTCTATATTTATAGAAAAGAGAAAGTTTTGGAAAGTTGATTTAAAATTACATCAGATAGCGTAGTAAAAAATAAAAAAAATTTGTTTTGCCTTAAATTTCCCCTTTCTTTTGTATCATAAAAGACAAATTGCTAACTAGTTCATAGTGCAATTCAATGGTACAATTTTATTTTCATGATCAAATTCTACTTTCTAACTTGTAATCGATTTTTCAGATTGTACCGGCTTTACTCTTCGCCCAGTCGCAGGACTATTATCCTCACGTGATTTTCTAGCTGGATTAGCCTTCAGAGTGTTTCACAGCACGCAATACATACGACATAGCAGTAAACCACTATACACACCGGAACCGGATGTGTGTCACGAGATTTTGGGCCATGTGCCACTCTTCGCCGATCCAGCTTTTGCACAGTTCTCACAAGTTATAGGTTTGGCATCCCTTGGTGCTCCGGACGAATATATAGAGAAACTTGCAACGGTATATAAAATATCTTGCTCAAATTTAAAGAATATAATATTGTAGTCATAAAATTATAAAATACATTAGTCGTAATACTTTAAATATGTAATAAATATTCTCTTATAAAAATATCTAAAAATTATGAAACTATATGCTATTATTATTAATCTATGTAGTTTTTAATAATATCAAAGTTTATTAACAATAGGAAAATAAAATAAAAAAATTCTATTACTTAGAAAAATAAAAAATAAATAGTAATATTAAATTAAGTTCACTCATAATTAAACTTGTTTTTATAGTGTTTCTGGTTTACGGTGGAATTCGGAATATGCCGACAAAATGGAGAATTAAAGGCATATGGTGCTGGTTTACTCTCATCTTTTGGCGAATTAGAATATTGTTTAAGCGGCAAGCCGGAGCTTCGACCTTTTGACCCACCAAAGACTGCGTTGCAAAAATATCCGATAACGGAATATCAGCCCGTATACTTTGTTGCCGAAGACTTTGAGGACGCAAAAGAAAAGATGACGTAAGTACAGGGATAATAATAAATGTGTCGAACAAACTCATTCTTATCTATCTTGCCCCAGGTCAACACTTGTTTTCTTTACATTGTATGTAATATTAGCATTTGACGCAAAGATGTAACGCACTTTGTGCAAAATATAACGCGTATCGCACGTCAAATATGACGCACGTTATGTATAAAATATGTTGCACTTTTGTTTGTAGTTATTATGCAAATTCACAATTTGAGTAACCGTTCCAAATAAACGCGAAAGGAATCGTTAATGTTAAACGAAAAAAATAATGAATTTTTAAAAATTTTAATTTTTAGAAAATTTGCTCAAAGCATACCGAGAAAATTCGGAGTGAGATACGATCCTTATACGCAGAGTATCAGCATCATCGACAGTAAACAGCAAGTGGAAGCTCTTGTAAATAACGTGAATCAGGAAGTACAAATTTTGACAGATGCGTTAAGAAAATTGCATCCTTAAAATTAATTTCAATCCAATTGTTATTCTTACTTTTCTTTCTTTCTTTCTTTCTTTCTTTCTCTCTTTCTTTTTTTCTTTCTTCTTTTTAATTAAGGTAATACGTAAACAATGAAAAATATTGTTTTATAGATTAAGAAAGAAATTTTATTTTTATAATAATATACTTAGTGTAATTTATATACATCAAAAGGATCATTACTGTTAAGAAAGACAATAAAACGATTTGGAGTGTTTTTTCAATTTCAATATATTAAATAAATATTGTACATCATGTATATTTTTGTTAAAAGTAGCAAATTTACATTGACAAAAGAAAAGAATTATTGAAGAATTATTTAGGAACAGTAGAAACTTGTACACACTTCTTAAATTCTCAAAAATTAATTATTTAATGTACATTTATTTTAAATTCTATTGTACGCTGATATGAAATTGTCAATTATATAAATAATTTTTGCCGAAAATTATTTATGTCAATCTATATATTAATTTTATGTTTTATATTTTACGTCATTTGAAGAATATTGTCATTATATCAACTTGATCGCATGTCACACTGTAGTTTGATCGATTTTTTTACGTTTTTTTGTTCTATGACGATATTTCTATCGAGCAACAATTATATAATGTTATAGCACAATCTAACATACATCTATATTATAATACATCAGATATGTAAGAAAATGATAACATTATACATATACCACAAAATATATATTACTTTTTTCACTATACCGATATACAAATATATGGAATACACCCTGTTCCGTAAAACGTGGAGATTGGTCCCTTCTCCGTTGACTTTGACATTTATTAGCAAAATAAATTCAATAAATATACATAAACGTGATGTGTTCTTTTGATCATAGCTCTCTTACTTCTTGCTATAAAAATGCTTTACTCTTTATCAAAATTATTAAATTATTCTCAAGAAATTTTATCAAAATTCACATAAAAATTTTACGTTAAATATAATAAATTTTTATTTTTTTAGTAATATCCTCTTCTTTGTTCGATAAATGCATAGATTCTCTCAGTACGTTTAGCATTCACAGATATTGTAAAGAATTTTGTTATTTGTAATTTTATACAATATACACATATAATAATGCAGTAGGTAACTCTTAAAAATATTTAATTATTTAAACATTTTCCAAAATAATTTTGTAATTTAAAAATCACTTTCTTCTTTATATATAATCCCTATATCTTCTTTGTAAAAATATAAATAACATTTTCGATACGGAAGGGAGGCAAATAAAGCAAAATATAAAAATTTATATTAGATAATTATACAAAGAAAATAGTAGTACTGTTGTAGACGGTAATAATTAATTTAGAAAAATTATTAGAATTTAAATAAAAATTGTATTCTAACATAAGTAGAAATTATTTTTTCTTATCAAAATTTACTTCTTTTAGATATCATTTTATAATTCTTGTGTAATTAATTTTTATAAATTCTTTTTATGTAATATACATATTTCGTGGCACAATAATACTTTACTTTACATTGCCTCCCTCATAGTTTAAGAGTTTCTTGAAAGTAAAATTAAAAGATATAATATATTACGTATAAGACTCTGTATATATATATATATATATAGATTCGCACAAAAAAACAAAGATGTAATTATAAACAAATGTACAATTGTAGAATGGCAAGTAGTCAATATGTTAAAAATTGCACACTATTGTACTAAAATACCGAAGTTCTGTTACATTTTATGCAATATCTGCTGCTATCACACAAATGCGCTTATTATAATTTCTTAAAATATTTTTATACATTCGCAACATACAACAATTTTTACAAAAATTTCAATTTTTTTTAAGAAAAAAAGAAAAAGTAGAACAACAATGCATTTGCACTTGACATTAGATATCTGCCAATTTCTTCATGGCAATAAATAAATAAAATAGACTTTTTTAAAGATTTTCAAGAAAAAATCTTTTAAAGAGAAAAAAAAATTTGGAAGAATTCTAAGCTTAGAAGTACACAATTTTTACTCACTTGGATACAATTAGAATATCAAAAATAAAAATCTTTTTTAATTTTGCGATGATCTTTGCTGTTCGAGGACGCCTCCATGTTACTATAGATCATCTCGGCCTGCTGTGGACAGATCTGGAAAGGCACGAGATCGGAATTGCTACTTTCCTGCTGCGATGGCCCCTGTTGTTGCTGTTGTTGTTGTTGTTGTTGCTGCTGATGTTGCAATTGTGGATGCTGCTGTTGCTGTTGAGTTTGAATTATAGCGCCCACATTGCCATGCGTCGAGCCTGGCGACGAATTCACTTGTAAGGAATGCGAAAATAATTCCGTAGGCACTATAGGCACTGGCACGGTAATTGGTATGGGAAGCACATTCACGCCTTGTACGCTATTGGATGCGGGTAACTGCACGTTAGTATTATTGGTATTACAACGGTTTGCTTGTTGACACGGGTTCGATGGATTATACGGTATACCAGCCTGAAATATAAATATCAATTCAGCCTTTTAATATCTCTTTAAGCAGAATTTAATTGAATAACTCTAATTTTAACTTCAATTTTAGTAGATAAAACTTAGTAGATAAAATTTAATAGATGATTAAAAAGTAATTTATAAAAAACATTCAAATAGATAAACGCATGTCTCAAAGAAAAATAATCACCTAAAATTAAAATTTGATATATAATTTCTTATTTAATAAATATATATAATTTAAGATATACAAACATTTAATAATGGAGTGAGAATCCCATATCGAGCGATAAATAATTGTTCTGAGACCCTTCTTAATTCTTCCTGCTGATGAACAATCAATTGTTGTAACTCTTCGTGTTTCCGTTGTAATTCATCTTGTATTTGATTTTGCGCAGGTGTCATTACTATACCCTGCTGATGTAACATCTGGAAAAATATAATAAAATATAATAAAGATTTTCATAAATATAATTAAACTATGTGCAAGTACTTATGATGTCAAAATATTGGAGATACAAGTCGAATAATTAATCATTCGCAATTGTAAAAATTGTACATACTTCAAATGCGATTAGAACATAAAATCGAACGTTTTATATAATTATGCAATAATACATAGCAAATATACAATTAATATTAATGTTGCCAATTATTTCTTTTTTTATTACCTCATGGGTAGGTACGGTTGACAAAATTGGAGCAGCAGGAGTTGCAAATCCTGTTGTAACGACCGATTGTAGATTAACCGTTGCGTATTGCGCGGGATCCATAAAATTAATACACGACTGATTAACATCGAGCTGATGTTGCGGCTGCTGCTGTGGTTGTTGTTGTTGCTGCTGCTGCTGCTGCTGCTGCTGCTGCTGCTGTTGCTGCTGTTGTTGCTGCTGTTGCGTTTGTTGCTGTTGCCTGCTGCTATCAACCGATGCTATCGGCTTCGACACAACAGAACTGCTTGCAGAAGCTGCGTTCGATCTTGATCCATGCGTTATTTGCGAGTGTGGTGAACTTCGTAACGAAACGGATATTGAGGATGTATTAGAACCGTCACCGCGATGTCGGATATTGGAAGCTGTCATCGACTTCGACGTTCTCGACGATTTGTTAGACCATTGCGTTAACGGTGTTTGACAAGATGTCATTACCTGCGTAAAAGTATTAATCAAATATAAATGTAATACATACACGCAAATACACAAAGTCTAAATCCTAATAATATTATAGATATTGCATACATAAAAAAGAATTCTTTTTCTTCTATTTCTCTTTTTTATAAAATTTTTGTAAACATTTTTTTTTATTTAGTTATTTTAAGTCTTAAATATTATTTTTGCTTTTCTATTGCATTGTTTAATTCTGTCTGCTTTTCTTATACCAAATATTTTATCCACAATATTCTTCAATACGTCAATATAAATGCAATGAAGTTTACTCAGACAACACGCATGTCCAAAATCAGAACATAAGATATCTTAACAATAATTTCGTCTTTCCATAAATTCTCACCTTAAAGACGTTTTATGTCCCGATTTTGGGCATGCGTGCTATCTGGATATGTCCAAAATAAATATGTAAGTAAAATCAATTTACTATCAAGATATTGACCAATATGAATTGTTTAAAATAATGTCCATTAAACATTTAATCTGCATAAATTTTGTATAATTTTAATATAAAGTTTTTTAATAATAATGTAATCATTTTTTAATAACAAAATCTGTTTCAAAACCTCCGTTCCTTGCATTTATAAATACGCACATTTATTTGATCTCATATGATTAATATTAATAATTATGAAATTCTATAATTGCATGTCAACTATCGTCTTACCTGTTTTACGGGTAGTAACACGTCCTGATTTTGCGTTTTATCGTAATCCCCCGATTCCGCGCGCGATACCTTCATTACGTCGACGTAACTGACCACGTAATGCGTGCACACGATAAATTCAGGTTTCGAATTCCACTGATTGTAGGTGATGTAGAATCTAGTCTGCAGCCAAATCCATTGCTGGCCTTTCGTGAGGAATCTATAGTAGCAAGACGTTCCCTCGCCTTTCTGCATCACTAAAAAAGATGACACGATTAATAATCAATCACATGATCGATTGCACTTTTTCAAACACTCACGTGATTCATGGCACGTAACTACATTGTCTAAGTCGTCCACGTGATAATAATCGTAACCAGAAGTGCCTAAAACTTCAAAAGGCAGATATCCAATAATCGGCGGAGCTCTGTGATCTAAGAATAGAAATTTCCATTCGAGGCTGTGGCGAGATGTGAATTCTGACTTCGTACTATCCGTCACGGATAATTCTCGGATGAGTTGAGGAGTTTGCAAACGCCCCGTACCCACGAACACCAATCTGCAAAATTAAGCGTGAATACACAACTATGCGATTTTATTTTTATACCTTTTGTATACTGCTGAGAACAATACTTGTTATCTAATCCGCTTGTGTTACTAAGTTTCTGACTTGGCAACAGATTGTCAACATCGCTGTCCATAGCAGAACCTGTAATAACGCAATATTGTTTGATAATACTCGGTTTTAAATATAAAGCAGTTCAATAAAGTTAATTTTAGCATATAAAATTATTTAGCAAATTTAAAAGTTTCGAGATATTTCACTCACGAAAGTAGCCAATAAACTGTACAAGTTCGTAAATAGATTCTTCCCGGAAATCGAGTCCGCCCCTTTTGATGTGACACGTAAAAGAAATTTGGTCATCTGTCAATATAGAAAAAATTTTATTTAATAAAAAAAAGTCACACAAATCTTCTAATTTAGAACAACTACAAATAGTACCTTTTTTCATACTGTGTCTGTCTCGTGTGCTTTCAGGATTCAGTAGAATATTGTATAAATTCGGCTGATCCTCTTGATACGTTATATCATAAATGGTCGTGTTCTCCAATTCGTTTGGAAGATATCCAAGCAAAGACGTAATACTTTCGGAGACGTAATAAATATGCCCGTTTGAAGAAAAAACCATTATAAATCCGTCCAACGCCTATATTTATATAAACGTTTATATATTAATAAATATTCCAACAATATTACAAGGTTTATCTTACAGTTAGTCTTATCATTGTGTATATAATGTTACCTCTAATATAAGATGAGTAAATTCTTCGTTAGAAAGGAAAGACGGTTTCCAGTCTTCTTGAATCTCATGGACTCTCGACCTAACTGCTATCTCTGAAAGTAAGCAATTATATATATCATAATTCCGAAAAATAATTAAAAGTTTATCAAATAATATTATCCGAAACAAAATTGATCCATTTAATCATTTACTAGAGTTTAATAATTCTTAACAATCCCAATTAAAAATATTTAAAAAGATATTTTAGTTTCAAATAAAGCGCTGTATAAAGAATCTTTCACCTACCATTATGATTCTTTAAAAATAAAATTGTCGATTTTAGCACCGTGGATTTATCCATTTTTCGTGTATTGGCACTAACCATACTACCGAGCTCGTTCACAAGCATGTTAAATTGATCTCTGCGTTTCTTTTCGCTGAGATTACGCGATTTTCTGGAAGGCAAACATTTATACGCTTAATGTTTATCACGACAAACATTAAATAAGTTGTGTAAGAATTTTTAATGTGTAATATTCTTACCGCTTTGTATCATCTTTATCATCAATATCATCGTCCATGATGTCGCTGAAGGCAAACAGTGTTCTTTAATTTAATATGGCAAAACTTCTTGAAGAAATAAAGTTAATACAATGATTCGTTTTCTTATAAGCTGATAGCTTATGCTACTACTGCTTCTACAAAAAGAATAAGAACACTGACATAGAAATGTATTTATGTTAAATATATTTGTTATTTAATGATATTATTTTTTATATTTTGTAAAAAATTACTAAATGTAACACAAATGTAATATTAAAAGAGCACAATTATAATTAAAACAAATTTCAATTAAAAAAAAATCTAAAATTATATTTCGAAACTTCAACTACTTATTGCTTTGAAAATATTTTTTATGTACTTATAATAGTTTGTGCACTTATGTATTTCTAAATTAAGTTAATTAATTAAGTAAATTAATTTCTAATTAATAAATAGCTAAAGAAAAAATAATAAAATTTAAAACCAAATTCTTGCAGGTAAAAGATGACTTTTAAATTATTATTATTAAATAATTATACACATAAATGTCTTTATACTTTATAATTATTAAATAATTATACATTAAACATCTTTTACATTTTTGTATAAAAACTTCGATTATTTATTAATATCATATATTATTATAAAATCAAGTAGTCACATAACTAAACAAAAAAATCAACAAATTACTTATCATAGATACTTCTTTTACAAACTCAAATTATGTTATTATATTCAATTAAATTTGTAAATATTTATATAAACGTTTCAGCGTATAATTACTGACGACTTACAAAAATTAAATAAATAAATAATAATTTTTATCTATAAATTATAAGTAATATATCATGCTTTGTTCACTAATAAAAATTAATGCAGTACCTGTTGTACAATGTGCAAGTTCTCTCAGTTTAATAATGTTTAAATCCTTTTGCACATTTAAATAAACACATTTTTTCACAAAACAGCTTTCAATTATTTATTTACTATACGATAATTGCGGTAGTCGTCACGTTCACAAGAAAGAAATATTTAATAAAACTCATTCAGAAATATTTTCAAAATATTTCGATCAGCAGATCGTCGTGACCGAGATAAGTGAGCGAGTTCTATAACGATAAATCCACTAAAGAAAGCGGCTTTAAATTCTATGATCACGAAATTTCAACACAGGAACTCGGTAAGACAGTTTACAACGCGGAAGAATGATCGTCAATAACCAAATGAGAGGTTCGCTGCTACCACTGGAGAAGAAACGTCTAAAGCGTCTATCCAGCGATCGGAATCAGGTGTCTCACCCACTTCGACTGACAGAAGGGATGCCCGCATGAACAGCCCGCCGTGCACCAATTATGCGTGCACCGTTGCGCACGTATGCGCACGCGACCGCACGCGAATTCTCGCGAGGTCTCAAGTCGAGGAAGCACGTCGGACACTTCGAGTCTTCCGCCAACCGTTCCTCGACAACGTCGTACTCGTTCGCACGGAGTGACGCTTTTCGTCGTGAGCACCGCCACATTTTTCAGGGAAAGCACTCCGCGGCGACCGTCCGCTCCGACGACGGTCGCTCCGATTTTCACAACGCCTCGGAGTCAATTACACGCGATCGGCAGGACGCTCAGCAACGGATTGCTGATCGTAGCGCCTTGCATCGTCACACACCAGATTCATTAGCCGCGCTGCCCGAGCCTAATCGATCGTGAACGTAATCGCGAGTTTTTACCGCGATTCCGCGCGGCGATTGCGAAAACCCATGCGGAACACACGGAGAGTAGGCCAAGTAGAACGAGCCAGACCTGCCAACCGCCTTCGCAAAAGTCCCCTTTGCTCTGTGAAACTGCGCGCTGATAATGATACCGATGGTCTATTTGATGATGAGAGTTTATTATTTCTCAGCTATAAATTTGCATAAATTAAAGCTTTCCGACATTTCAAATTTGTCCTGTGACTTTAAAATAGCACAGCGCATTAATATTTTTATTTCGGTAACTATAGATTACGTCTTTCGAAAATTGATAGAAAATACAAATCAATTTCTACACACATAAATTCATTTTTAAAAAGAATTCAATAAAATTCGTCTCTTTTAGCAGAGAGATAATTGGACTCTAGAAAAGCATGAACTTTGGATCTTGCATTGAAAACCGCACTAATCAAACACTTTCGTAGACAACATTAAACATTTTTCGTATATACATTAAACATTTTTACTATACACCAGCAATAGAATAGAAATAAACGTTAGTTTCTTTTATAAAAATCTTGAAAATTTAAGAGACTTGTACACACAGGTGCACATGTACATTCAGCATAATTGCTCGCTTTATAATAGTACCCAGCTTTTCTATTACGAAAAAGAATATTTTAACGCCTATAATTTTTTTGTATTTCATTGAAGATTACATAAACCTGCAATTGTCACTCTTATACATATTTTTCTTCTATCTACCTCGACGGAAAAAAAATTCTGCCTGTATTGTCCATCTCAGACCGCGTCACTGTCGGCCAGCCTCAGGATGGATTTTCACGTAGCGAAAATGGCGAGAGCTGTTTTCCCAACAGTGCGCAATCGCGGCTTTATCGCTTATTGCTATCGTGCATTCGCGGTGAATGCGCGCTGTATATTACTTCGCGGCGCACATTCGACCGGCCGCGATTGGCCGCTCGCCGCGTACATGTGTTTCCTTCAAACGTCGCGTCGGAACGCCTGCACATTCATCTCGCCGTAGAGCAGCGTAGCTAAGCGTCCGTAATGCAATTCGCAACGAACGTGACATCTGATACTCCGTGAAATATCGTCGCCGTGAATATAAATTCCACGACATTTACGCCGAAACTGACGGCACTGTTTTTTGTAAAGAAACACTCTAAGAGAGGATCGGTCATCGCAATTTTTCACTGCCGCGAAGACGACAAGATTTCTCTTCATTAAAATAAATGGAAGAAAAGGGAAGACATGTCAAATGTTTCAAACTTATTATATTATATTTTTCATGTACAGATTTAGTGACTGACTCGAAAGCTTTTATATTTTGATATGATTTAAACAAATTTATTTGTTTACCTTGTAAATATATTGTTGTAGTTATCAAATCGACGGCTAGTACGAATCTGGTGCATTGTTGCGCATAAGCCTGATCAAATTTTAAAGTACAAATATAATTATATTTGGCTGCAAATTCCAATACCAATTTTGATCTCTGCTGAAGTCCTCTTCAGTTGATCCTCGGTTCAGATAGCCTTCGGCAAACTGAGCAGGCTATTGTTACCTTTATCCAATGATTATTGTTGCTAATGTTCCTATTTTCTATTTTTATTACGTCTTCTGTGAAAGCTGTGGTTGCTATACTTATTATTATTAATGCTCCTTTTTTAATATTTCTTAGCTTTCTCTGTTTTAAATTTGTACTTTTTATTCATATTTTAATTTTTTTAACAAAAAGTTTAGCCGGTTCTCGATATTGCTTTAAAAAAGATTTCTTCAAAATTAGATTACACCTTAATTTTCAATAAATCGTTAAAGCTGCAGAAATTCAGAATAATCATTAATTTTCTTTTATTTGTCGTTTATCATCAAAGACATTTTGTGTATAAAGGATATAAGGTGATGTAATGAAATGTGCACAGTATTCAATAAATTTTACATAATATTTATTATTTATAGTGTACTCAGAAATGTCGGGCCTCAACCAGTGGGCCTTCTTCTTTTGACATATTTGATCAATGAACATCACAATGTTAATTTTCCTCTAGTCCGTATAGTTACTTCTCTTCTCTATTAAAAGCGACGCGCAATCTGCTCGTACCGTTGCGACAAGCTTTACGACGGTCTGCCTGCATTGTACGAAATATTGCTGCGCTAAATAAAACCGCCAGGTCGAATTCGCTCGGGGGGGAATGACGACGGGACAAAACAGGTTGTCGCGAGCGGTTTTAATGCAGTGTGGCTGAACATGCGAAACTTAAACGCCGCAACGAGCGGATTGCGCCTCGCAAAAAATAGATATGTCCAGCTTCGCGACTCTTGGTTCTCATCCACGATTTCAACATGCCAGCATATTCGTACAACAAAACATCGAATAACAACTGCATATAAAAACAAAAACGAAAGGAAGAAGTCTATCTCAGCCGCAACTCGTCGTAAGTTTTGAATTTTTGTAGGGCGCACATTCGACAACCAATAATTCTCCGATAAGTATGTTAAAACACAACGTATTAGTTAAACATTTTCATTTTCTTCTTTTTTTTTACGTATTACATTAGTCCTCGCAAAAATTTACACAGTCGTTTTTCTCGCCGTCGGGAAACATCTCGCTTTATGTTGTCCATATCGGGCTGACACTCGAGGAGTTTTCAAAAGTGATGGGTTCAAAAGTAGGTGACGAAGGGAAGAGAGGAAGGCGGGATCAGGGAACGGGGGAGTGAGTTTTGACTTTCCTTTTTTTTTTTACTCATTATTATAGCAGCCAATCATTCCCACTGTACACACCTCTTTCTCTGTTTCGATTCTTCGTTCCTTCTGTGAACAATGAAAAATTAAGATACGCACGCGTCGCACGCGAAGAAGGAAACGCCGTAATTAGACAGGGATCGCTCCGACGACGCTTCGTTCAACATCGATTTCGTTCACCGTGTTACCTCCGATTACATCGTTTCGATCTTCGACGCGACAAATTGAAAATTTCTCCGCAGGCCAGTCGTCAATAATTCAAAATTATTGAACTGCAACAGATGCGTTTCATCTATTATTTTCTGTTCCATTAGTATTGCCTAATTGTACTTTATTATAGGACGGGAACAACCGACACAGACTCGATTTCAAGTAATTGCCGAATTAGAGTTATGGCAAGAAACATTTTGAAATTAGGACAGACAATTGTGTTATCTCGTGTGAAAATTGTATCTATACACAAGAACTCGGATATATATCTATCTGCAATAAAATATATTTTTATAACTTTTATATATCTACTTAAAAAATATATCATTTTTTTTGTGTTTAATCTATTCTACAAACAGATGGCACAATTTTGCATCTTCGCTGCAATTCATTACCGTGAAACAAACAGAGACCAATGTATCTTCGGTTTAAAATGCGAAATTTAGATTTTTGTTAAAAAGAACGTCAATTGCTCCCTCAATGTATAATGAAGATCAATTAATTATACATTAGAAGCTATAATCTTAAAGACCGCTGTTTCGGAATAAGCATAGCGATCAGTCGTATCATTTATGCTGTCGTTCATATACGCACGTTTATATATGTTATAAGTTATAGTGTGCTGTTTTATATGTCGTCTGCTTCCACATTTGTACGAGGTTGAACACGACGTGAGCTCGAATCGAATTTCGACGACTGGTCGGCGGGTGTACGCTAATAAATGGCGCGGAGGCGGCAGTGGCGCGAGGATACATTTAAGTTCTCATTATATAGGAATCGTGGGGAGGGGATCTCCAATATATTCGAAAAACTTGGTAAAAATATCAGTGTGACCTCGCGCCGCTCGGCACGCCCGCCCGCTTTTTTTTTCTGGCCCACCTTAATTAATTCTCTTAAACCTCCAAAAAACACCTCGTCCAGCCTAGCGCTATACGAAATGATCGTTACGATACGATAATATATATATATAATATATATATAATATATATATTATATTCTACATTACATTACTATGTTCGAAAAATAATATTACAATATATATATAGTGTGTGTGTTGTTATGTGTATTATCATTTTTGTTTTATCTTCTTATTCCTCCTCTCCACCACGATAGTTCGCCTCATTCTCACTTTATCGCTTTTTTTTCCTTATTATACGCGCGGTAATACCTAAAATTTACAATTAGTTATACACGGCGGTCGACGCTGCTAAGAGGAGGCCGGCGACGTAAGATGGTACGGTGGTTTAATCTGCGTTGCTGAATCCGTTATAAAAAATTATGTATCGTAATGAATAGAAATGGCTTGATGTATATAAAATTGTTGTGTTAATAATAAACAACATTAAGTTGGTAGGTTGATAGTGCCCGTTACCTTTTCAAAGAAGCATTTTGTTGTCCGAGCCTCAATTTCAAACAATAAGCGTCGACGAACCGAAGGTGCCATTTTAAAAGCGATAATTTTAATAAAGTGACACTTTCAATTCCTTCGATTTGCAAAGGGATTTTGAAGTTCAAAAATTATAAAACTCCAGAATAAAAATCTCAATGCTTACTAAATGAATTTACTTGAGGCGTAGCTATTTCTTAAAAATTACTTTTAACAAAGATTTCTTTTCAAGTTTAAGAAATTATTATTTTACATAGAATGTCGGTTTTGATCGTCAAATTGTCTCAATGCAAATTCCAGGCTGCTCGTTTCAAATATTATCTGAAACTGCGGAGACCACAAAAAACTTCCGAAAGGAACAACTTCCTGCTCATCATCTACCACGGAATGCCCTATGAGATTTAGTCTCATGTATTATACGGATCGAGTCGCTCTCAGCAGCGTGCGCAGTTATACTACCAAATCCTTTTGGTATGTAGGTGTATGGATGTAAAACCGCTAGGCGCTTCTCTTCTCTCTTTCTCTTTCTCTCTCTCTCTCTCTCTCTCTCTCTCTCTCTCTCTTTCTTCTCTTTTTTTAATTTGAATAACAACCATTTTTTTAATTTGTTTCACTAAATATATCACAAACTGCCGGTGGCTAATGCAGCTCTCGAATTCTCGCTAAACGCGGCGCTCGCCGTCACGGACGCCTCTAAGCGTCACTTGCGCGCTGCTACCCAATATCCGAAAACGAAGCGTTCAGCGCCAACGCGTGAGCTACCACCGGAAAAATATAACGTTAAGGGATTACGTGTTAATAGTTACATCACTGTCGGAAGACGCAGCGATCCGAAGGATCGTCGGGACACTATCCTCGCGTCTACGTATCCAGAAAATCCTTCGTCCTCGTCCCCAACATACGGTTAGTTTAAGTGTCGAACTAGTAATTTTCCGTATATTATGCTGCCACAGAAGAGATTTCTCTTTATTCTTAAAGTGTAAATATCTTTATAAATTCATGACCTTAAATATTATGTGATTTTTAATCTTTTTTTTTTGTTCTCTTTAATCTTACAGATTCCCAATAGGATTCGTTTCAATTTTTAGTCTTTACGCTTTGTTCACTGTTCATTTTTTTAAATTTTTTCTTTTGTTCTCAGAAACTTGTAGTCAAGGGGGGCGACCGTGTTTATTACGTTCAGAGAGGGCATGACGGCAGGGATAGGGATCGGAGATCAAGCCATCTTCGTAAGATGTAAAATAAAATATAACACTGAACCACTTTTCTTTTCAATGACAAAGGCACCGGGAAACTAATATTGCGAACAAAAAAGTATGTCTCACATCACAATGTCAGGGAAAACGCTTGACGGGAAAGAAAGCGTCATAACAAAGAAAGACACTCGAAGGATAATATCAATCGGGCAGCAATAGTTGCCGCCGTCGATTAAATTAACGTTAAAGATTTTTTATATGTATAATATATGTACAAAATCTATAATAAAAGATTGATAATAACTACAGAATACATTCCGTAGTTATTCTTTTAATCAACATTCTTTTAGAATGGTTAAATTATTTGCATCATATTTCATTATATATAATTTCAATCATTCCCTGTCAAGAAATTACCGTAAAAAATTACAGACAACATAAAATGTTTACATACTCATCTTTCTGAATCTGTAATACCCATCTGTATAATTGGAAACTAAAAGAATGTTATTTTAATCACTTTTAAATCGACAGCGAAAACTATCGCGCAATACGGAAGAAAATTGTCAATGCAGCAATTAGCGATAGGTGACGACGTATCATCTGTCAAGCGAGCCGATTCTAACTACGCGCGTACATTCACAGGAGAATCCTTTTTATACATACATATAATTATTATATCCTTAGCGTGGCTTCTTGAATATGCGAACGTGTCTACATATGGATAGGGGTAGAACGCATTATCTAGGATATCATGTACGTGTATATGTATTTGTATATTAGAGTATATTTGTATAATTGCGGCATATACGTGTGTATGTGTGAGTATACGTTGCATGTGTGTTTTTCGTGTGCGTGTTTTATACGCGCGTGGGATCGAGGGCCTAAGAAGCATCTCGCAAGAGGCGCAAAGCTTACACACAAGCGGGGAAGAAACACGCTCGACCTTAATCGATCTCAACATGGAGATGACGGACTCGGAGTAATAACGGGGGAGGTGAGGCTCGGATCTATCTTTTTTTTTTTTAAGTGTTGATCCGGACAAAACGAACTCTTGGTGCTACCTTCTAATACGTTATACTTCGAAAAACGTCGGTTAAAATGCAATTACAATTGTCTCGCAAGCCGTAAGTAATATGTAGGTATTCTCTATACGAACTAGTTATTTAAAGTTAACCAGTAGTAGACCCCTTTGCGTGATCGGACAAACGGAGTATTCTAGTACAGGTGGCGTTGGGAATGGGGGTGGGGAATACTTTGGACGCTTTTCTTCTCGATTTCGGGGGCCGAAGGTGCACGAACGTTTTCCAAGGCAGAAGATATCTTCGGCTACAACGTCTATCTCCAGCGAAATAGAGTATTTTTTTTCCGTGAGAGCGTGCCTTCTAAGTATAAGTTCGTTGCGAGAGCTCGAAAGAAGCGTTCCGCTTTTGTTCGTTTAGTGTTCCATCTTGTGTACTCTACTTCTAAAGTCATTCTAAATAGTACGTTCGTGTATAATATTACAGAGACACTAACCGTTACTGACGCGAGCGTTACTCTCTTTCTCTCTCCCACTCTCTTTCTTTCTCTATCTCTCGCGCGCTCTCTTTCGCTCGCGGGTGAGGGGACAAGAGGGGTGAAGCCGCAGGGAGAGCATGAAAAGCGCGGAAATGAAGAAATAACGGATACGGCGGCACAAGAACGTCCGCGGGCTATGCTATTCTGAAAATCTCTCATCGCGGCGAGAATTTCGCAGGGTGAAGTACCTGCAAAAGGGCAACCATAGCAACGCTAATTACTATCTACTAAAGCCGTTTAAGCTTATGCTGATACATCGACATGCAATTAGTTCGTCAGTTAAGACTCTCGTTCTAAGTCTCGCGAGCTACAATGTACCACTAGGTGTTAATAACCTAATTCAAAAATATTATAGTCTTCGTTAGCTTAGTCAAAAAGTTAATATCCATCAACATCGAACTACCAATGTCAAGGCTCTTTATCTAGAAAGTCGCTTAAATGTTCTTTTTTTTCGTTTTCTTTTTACCTAGACAATTTCTCCCATTTGCAAATATAAGTTATAATCGCTCATCGGGGCATTCCTCTGCGTTGTCGTTGGCAATCCTCAAAAAAATCGCTGCGTGACACACGTGCGACTGGGGATGACACCCCGCGCCGCTGTTTCTCATACCAAAATATGTTTTTTTTTCCTTTTCCTTTCTCTTTTTTTTCTACTCTGTTCGCGATCTACACACGCCAGCTGAAGGAAAATCGCCCACACATGCTCGAGAGGGGGAAAAAAGTCTGTATACGTATATGCGATAGTACTCTGAATAAAAGGAACTCTCTTGCAGAATCGCGTACAGCATCGAGGGAGCGATTGCTTAATCTCGGAATGTGTTCACATGCACGTAAACACGTATATACCTATGTATATACGTAAGTATATGTATGTGAAATAACATCCCCGGTTGAATCCCTCGTCTATTCTCTATAAAATTTACCTCATTCCCATTCCTTCTTTATTATATTCTCTCTTTCTCAATATAATTTCCTTTCCCTAATTTTTTTCTCAGTTTACATGACTTCTCGTTATGTACGAATCGTCATATACCAACAAGGAAAACAATCTACACGCGAAGTCAAAGTGTTTCTGCAGAGAAATCCAGTAGCATTCTTTATTCTTGTATTAATGCTATTATCAAAATGCTGATTGAATGATACTATTAAAAAGATTAATTCCTTCTATTTAAATATTGCTGTGTCAACTTATAATTTACTAAAATAAAAATCAAAAATATATACACTGATAAAGAAGTGCAATATATAACTGTGTTAAAAAGTAAACAAAAATATATAAAAAGATTTTTTCCTTGAAATTTTTATCATAAATTTTAATATGAATTTATATTAACTCACGATTAAAATACAACATACAAATAATGTCATGTTAATTATCTAGATTTTTAGACATTTTATAATTTACAGAAAAATAAAAAAAAAGTACATAACCAAAGTGTTTATTATTAATTATCTTTTTTTGAATATTTTTTATTTATCTGATAATATCGATTTCGCTTCATTTATTTATGAATATATTTACTAGTCCAAAGCATGTTTCATTAATAAATTTTTAACAGTGAGCACTACTTTTAATAAATTTTATTTGCGCAATATTAAGAATCTCCATCTAATAACCATTAATTCTACCTTGTTTTTCTCGTTTACATTTCTCGATTTTTCACTAAAACACTTATTTAATACAAATAAAATATTTAAAGGAATTTTACATTTTATTTTATATCTTTGCCATGACATTTCTTTCAAATATCTCTATCAGACAGGAGAGAGAAAACATAAAAACAATTTGATTTTCTCGATTTGCGTGATCTTTCCTCTAAACGTCATATCTATTTTATTGGAAGATCATGCATTGAATCAAATGTTTAAAAAAGATGTTATTTCATTGTGCTATCTATATTTTCTCTACTGTATATTGCATGGTAATCGATCGAATTTACGAATAATATCTCCATAAATCTTGTCGGGATTTCGTGTAATTTCAGGCATGCAGAATTGCCGGCAGAATTGTCGACGGACAATCCGCTTAAGTGGATTAATCGCTCAAACGTTAACAAACGCATTTGTTCCTCATCGCGATTATAAGTATAAGCTGACTGGTTTCTCTGCAGAGTAAAAACACGTTTCGCACTTCATTTCGTTCTATTTCCACCTCTATCTCTCCCTCCACTCTCTCAATAATCCTCTTTCTTTCTCGCCCTTTCCTTCCCATTTTCATTTCCTGTTCCTAGCAGAGTCAAAAATGCGTAGCGCGTAAGAAGCTAGGTAGGTACACACGAGCATATCCGGCCAACGAACGATAGAACGCATGAGAACAGAATCGAGCATTCGGTCATTTTCGTTCACGTAAATGTAACTCTGAAGATTGCAAAAAGAGAGACGTGTTAATCGTGATACATGTTGGAAAAATTGTCCCCCCACCTCGTTTAATAACACCGCAACAGTTTTCGTCAATTCTCAACCAGCCGCCTGCAAAAACGATATTGCAATACTTTGATCTTACACAACGGCACAAAATACCAATTAAGAATTAACATCAGGACAATGTGACGTACCTTTAACTCCGCGATTAATCGCGTTTCTCATGCGATCCAGCTGGCAATCGTTGACCGTGCAAAGCAGCATTCTGTTGTTATATAATATATATATATATACTATATATAGATATATATAAGCGGCAGCGTATATAAATCGTCCAACGCGAATTCCACGCCGCCGCGTGCGAGATGACGCGCGTTTTCCGTCGTTTTCCTCTCGGAGACGTGCAAAGTCACGGGAGGTACGTCGAACGACGCGGCGGCGGGTAGCAAACTCGCGCGCGGGCAAACTTTTTACTTGATTACAAATAATTGTTTTTTGCTTTGTGATTGCTTGCTGCAGCAGCTAAAACCCTTGACTCAAGTTGGGAAGCTCAAACTCCAGTGGATTCGTCACAACGTTTTCGCCGTGTTTTCATTGTCTTTTTATCTTCTCATTGTTTTTTTTTTTAGTTATCGCTTTTTTTTTTTTAGAATGACTCTCGTGGTATCTGCGTCCGTAAGTCGGAGTAGCGCTTCGATCTTTCTTTCGTTTTTTTTTGTCCATCGTTTTTTTCCCTTCTCGTTTTTGTTCGCATAATTATATTATTAATTATAATATTCGTTTCATATATCGTGTATTTCACTAGAGGGTTTTGGTATTAAAGGGAAAGACGGGTAGTACTGTCCGACGTTAAATTTCGCGCTCTTAGATGCGTTGTCTGTATGTGACCGTTTCGTTTTTACCTAAAAACTAATTCATCGTTTTAGCGATTAGAGAGGAAAATCCGTTCGAAAATAAGCCGAAGGCATCCCGGTCGTTTTTCTCTCGTTCTTCGAGCGCGTCTCGGGATCAGGGCATACCTGAGCTTTAACGAACCGTACCATCGCGAGACGACACGAAAGGAGGAGTTGTCGATAACTTCTCGAAGGACTTTGCTCGTCTAAAACAGGCTGAGCGGCTGGCAGCGAGTGGGACGAATCTGAATGTCGTTCCTGCTCTTGGTGTCTCTCTCCATACGAAGACGTAGTAAAACGGATCTAGATTGCGATTTACCGATATCGAAAGAAGAAGAAGAAATATATCCCGAAGACGAGGAGTGCGGGCCCCCGCGGGTCTCTAAGAGAAAGTATCGAGTATACTCTAAGTGGAATCACAATTGAAAATATTTCGCTCTCCTCTTCGTGGTGTCATTGAATCACTTAAATGGACATTCATAGATTATTGTACTTAATTTTATATAATATAACGTATGTATCTCTCTTTCTTTC
The DNA here is from genome assembly GCF_000956235.1 of Wasmannia auropunctata. Taxonomy (NCBI): domain Eukaryota; kingdom Metazoa; phylum Arthropoda; class Insecta; order Hymenoptera; family Formicidae; genus Wasmannia; species Wasmannia auropunctata. Next base: position 972,702 of record NW_012027153.1, on the reverse strand, counting down.
TCACCCTATGCGTACCTAATTAAATCTATGTACATACTAAGTATGGGCACGGAGGAACTCGTTCCTATATTCTTTTCCCCCATTCGTTTCGATGAATTTACATGTATATCCCTCTTGAGTTGCGTTTGCAGCGGTGTCTATCACATACTCAATGTTTACTTTAAAGACGAGAAAGGTAAATAAAAAAAATCATGAACACGTATTACGAATTATCGTGAATATTAAGAAGCGACAGTATCAAAAAGATGAAAGTATATTATTTAAATGATTTTTCGAACACATGACTAGAATCACAGTGTCGAGAGAGAGAAGTTATTACTAATGAAAGGAAGAAAACGTTTGAAAGGTCGAACGTTGGAATTTAAAACGGTTCGTCGCAAAGGAGTACATGTAAGTTATAAAACGGATTTACTGTAACACGCGTTGTAAAACGCCCTTGCCACTCGTCCATAGATTTACTTAACGAACGAATCGAAAACCGATGACGTTCTCTAGAATCCTCAGTACGTTTTATCTTCTGTCTACGCTAAAATCTCGAGAGTTACTTCTCACGCAATAATCACTATTTTTTATGTACACGAGTAATTTACAAAGTTGAACTTCCAGCTATATTCGCGCCTACTGGCAGCCTCGGATCTTTCCCTTCTAATACCAAAGGTGTATAATCTGTTTTTTTTTCCTTTTGCTTTGATAAGAGTGTCCTTTGATTCTTAAATGCTGTACAGGAACATTTACTTGCTTAACTCTTTAATCACTCGTTTAATGTTTTTTTTTAATTATTATTTTATATCCGTAGGCTCTTATACTTATTTTGTCGTTAGAGTACTTTGTTATATTCCTAAATTTCGTTTAAATAATTATACTATCGTCAAAGTGTATCGATTAAACGATTAATGTATTAACTAAGTTTAAAAAAAAGAATATGACATTATCTAAATAGTACAAAAAGGGAAGTTCGTGAAGGATCCTGTCCCATCATCATGACTAGTTCAAAAGTGCATTTTTCATTTCGCAATATATTTCGGTATGAATATTCGATAGATCATATCGTGTCGTTGGTCGGGAAAGTTGGTGTAAGCCTCTCCTGGACGGTAAAATGTCTTTCAAGCATTGCCACGTATTTATTATTTTAGCATATGTAGTGAAATTTTCGAGGTCTTGAGACTGATCGCGGACTTTTCAGAAATTAGACTCCGGGAATGACTTCCCGGACAGCAAATCTTCTATTAAGTGAGCAACCAGTCCACGAGGCATTTTCGAGGAAATTAGGTCCGCAAGCGTGCCTTAACATTAATATTTTCGACGTATATATGTATACCTTGTAAAAAAATATTGTTCGGAATATTTTTGTTTTTTTTTTCTGGACGCGAGAATGTATCGTTAAAACGTTTTTTTTTTTTTACTGTGGAAAGAAATGAGATTCGCAGACGCGAATATATATATGTATATATGCAAAGTGCACGCGTAATCGTAGAGAATAGCTTCGAAGATGCAATTAAGCGTGCACACGAAAGAGCTATCATGAAGAATGCATTTAATGACGAAAGACTCGATCGATGGAGGGGGGTCCTTCACGGGGAAAATGAATAATTATTAGATTAAAGGATATTAACGCAACAATTAAAAGTATTTACGAAGGGTCGCGCATTTACGAAGACTGAAACAACGTATAAACTTATTCCCTATCGATTGTGTAAACCTACACACGCGATCCAGCGGATCGATTGTTTCTTTTTTTTTTTTTTCATTTGTGTTTCGAAGAGCAGATATAAAACGATTCCTCTCTCTCGTCTCTCTTTCTCTCTCTCTTTCTCTCTCTCGGCAGCTTTCGTTCGCACCAAGAATACCTCACGATATCTCTCCTCTCTCGCGATCGCTCCTGCTTTACACTCCCAAAACTTTCTCCCCCTGAAGAGTCTATCTTTAATTAAATATAATTTCTTATCGTATGCATATAAATTTGTCATATACATTTGTCGTAGTGTAGTAATTAATTAGTGTTTACCAGCCTATAGAATGTGCGAATTTCGGCGTTTGCTCGGTTCTTCGCGAATCAAGTAAGACGGTCGAAAGTCAAATAGCCGGGCGTAAAAGCCTCCGCGTTAAGGCTTCCTGTTCCTCTCGCGCGCGAGAGAATCGATCGCTTTCGCAGCTTCCCTCGAAACTCCCGACGTACCATTTCCGACCATTACTTCGCTCCGCACGTCTAACTGTCGCCAATCAATCCGCCGATAACTATTATGCTCCCCTTCGAGCGAAATCGTTACACCCTCTTCTCTCGCATATATGCATACATATACATATACATGTCTCTCTCCTCGTACGTATATACACACAGGCGTTTACATTATTATCATAAAAACAAAATATAATTGAGATTTGTTATATACGAGTATAAAAAACTTCGTTATGCGTTCGCCGCGTTTATATCATATCTCGTGTAAATTCTCTCATCATCTCGGTGATATTTATCGTCATTTTATATTTTGTATTATATACGTTTTCTCTCCTCTCTCCCTCAAGATCAGCGTTCTTTCGGTTCATTTGTTTCATTCGCGCTGATTCGCGGCCCCCTAGCTAGTCTACTTATGTGATAAGGTTACGATTTCTCTCTCTTACGCCGGAATCCAGCGTAAATATATAATTATATATATATATATAATATTAATACGCCTTTATAGAACAATATTTCGAGATGAAATCTCTCTCTCTCTCTCTCTCCGGATTTTCTAACGGGCATGTCTTGCTTCGCGCGAACGTGCATCACACATCACGGCGAAAGAAGACACTGAGTGCACGCGTGGGAAATCGGGGAAAGGAAGAAAATCGCAGAACGTAACGTTTCTCGCGGCCGTAGAAAATATAAAGTCTATTATAAATAACAATCGATATCCTTAAAAAATAAATCAATTATCTCTATGACGGAAAAGAGATGAAGAAAGAGGCAATGTCTTATATTGCATTTTATATGTACGAGAGCCTTCTTCCGCTTTTCGATCATAAAACAAATAAAAGTAATTGTATTCGGAATATCGATATCGTAAAAAAAAAGTACGATTTCAGAATCGAGAATAAAAGTTGTTTCTTCAACTGTATTTTGCCGCCCCTGGAGAAAACTGTTATTTATCGATTACTGATGAAGACCGAGGAAGGAGCTCGGCTGGTGCGACTTCCGTCACGCCGATGCAGAAGTCGTAGAAACTTGAACGAACGCTGAACCGCGGCGTCATTGTTCGCTAACTCGCACGATCGCGAGAAGAATGGATCCCGACGTATTCAAGTTCGATGTTTACCCCGCCGGGACAAAACGTCGTCATTGTTTTCCCGTCGATGCTTTACACTCGGATCCGAAGGACCCTGGCCTCTCGCGAGCGAATGAGTTACGAACGCGAAAAAAAAAAGGGTATCGTGAAAGTTGAAACACTGCACCGGTTTTACGGGTTATTCCGGACCGTCTTCGAGTTTTGCCTCTTTGCACGATGCATGGGGGAAGCCAAATATAAATCGAAAAGGAAAAGAAAAAAGACGACATTAAGGAAGACTTTGCTTACTATATATGTATAGCTCGCTGCGATCGTAACGAATAACTCGACGATACGTTACTTCGCGACGACGCGACGATTCACGCGGATTGCTCTTTCAACCCCCTGCGATCCGGATCAGCGTTCCGATCTTCACCTGTCGCATCTTTCCACGGTTTCAGTCTTCCCTCTCGGCAACAACGTTCTCCTATACGTTCGCAAGAAGAACTTTCGGGCTTACACGTTTTCTTCCTTCCCCGTTCCGACTTCACGCCAACAAAAACCTCTTTCTCCGGGAGGGGCGCAAGCGTTTCCCTACCCTCATTCTTCCTGCCGCGCGCTATTTCTTCCCCCCCCCCCCCCCGCGCCCCTTCCCACCCCCCTGTCACCTGAACGTGCGCTCGCACATTCGTGCGTGTGCATTATAAGCATGTACATACATCGGAGAGGAATGTCGCGGAGGAATATCGACGTGCTGTTGAAGCTAAATCGAATCGACGACACAAGAAACGACGACGTTCCTCGGCTCGGCGCCTCCATCTCCTCCCCAAGCTCTTGCTTTGTTCGCCGCCGTCGCTACCGATGCTGCCTCGATGCACAATCCCGACGTGTACGGAGATGCGTGTTCGCGCAAGTTTATCGAGTCTTCTTCCTCGTTCTCCCCCGCGCGGTCCCAGCGCGTTAGCCGCTGGCGAAAGCGGACGATGCGATCGCCATCAGAGGTGCCGGCGGCAACGCGATCGGTATGTGGTAATATTTACACTGAGGTCGCATGCACGCGCCCTTCACTGCGTCCCTGCACACCGTTACGCGGTTCTCAATCACCTCCACGTTTCCTGAAAATTCATCAAAGAGATCGGATTATTCGGTTGATTCAAAAACTGCCCCCTGGTTTTTTTCACGCTCGCAGAGACTACAGTGTCAAAAATTATGTTCCAAGATCGAGATACCAATATTTTTTTGAGTTACAAATATAAAAATTAAATTATATTCTTCAATTAAGCTTATATTAATTTTCAATATAAAATCAATTATAAAATCAACCAACTTATCGTCCAAATTGTGAAAATTATTTCAACAGAATTATTATATTTAAGAAGTTTATATTTACATATATGTAAACATATTTAAATGTAAATACAATGGATGAAAAAGATTCTATTCCATACAACTTTTTCAATTCGTAATAACGGTATAAGCTATTTAATATCCAGCGAAAGGCTTTAAAAAAGCGCTTGACATTGATTGCAATATTCATCGGGTATGAGAGCGCGCAACGCATAAATATTCTCAACCGTTCAACGGCATCAAACGAATTGATGCAAATTTGCTACGATAGAAATAACGCTCGTTATTCAAGTGTATATTGTCCGCAATTGATTGTGCAAAAAGTATCGCTAATTGTTTGGAGAGCTGTGACGAGAAGCGCTTCCCCGTTCACATCTTGAGTAACATTGGTTGCTCATTATCGCGAATAGGATCTAATTGACACGAGCTGCCTGACAAAGGGGGAGATTCTCATTACATCCGCAAAGATCATTCACGTGCTAAACGTGAAAGCGAGCCGTGCCGTAACGATGGCATGTATAATAATACGAAGGATAATGAAGGCGATCGACACCGTCGACGACGACAACGGCGGCAACGACGACGACATCGCAGAGCGGAAGTAAAGAGAATAAAAGTCGCGAAACGACAATCGGGCTCTTTCAAGCCCGATAAAACCGCGAATGATTTATTGTACGTAATTGCGACGCGTCTCGTACGTTTGACAATTGACAAGTTCGCGGGGAATCGATCGGGGCGCGAACGAAAGACAAGGTCACACACTTCGCTGGTGTGCCCGCTGCTTGACGCGGGATAGTTCTCGCAGGAATTTCAATAGCTAAATTTCTGCCGTCGCTCGGGATACGTTTACCTTTACCTAAACTGCCGATTTTACCGGAAATCTCGTTACCAATATCAATCCGCGTGACCGAGGAGAAATTTAAAAATCACCAAAGCGCTCGATGAATATCAATTGGACGGGTTAAGTGCTCTCTGAGATATTGGCTCGTATTCTCACTGCACATTCAGCAGTAAACGTAATCGTACGATTTCGCATTTTAATTTTTTTAATATTGATCTCTCACAGTCAGTAAAATACATAAAAGCGAAAAGAGGTAAAGGTATGAATACAAGAGACCTCATCAAAGATTAACAAAACGTATCTGAGAAAAATATAAGCAATTAACTACGGCAAAATCAATATATCCCCTTAAAATATATGAGTTATAAAATAAATATTTCTTGTCAAATTATGATTTAAACACACGGAACATTTTTTCCCCACAATAGTCTCCGTCATTGTACGTAAACTGGCGGCACTTTGCATTTAACTACATGATTAGCCCGATAACGATACTTCCCAATAACGCACGAATAACTCACCGTCACTGAGATGAATAAACTTGCAGGCGGGACGGTTGCACACTTGTCGATTAAAATCTTGGCACACCGGGAGGGTGTCCAGTAACTGAAAGAAAATGTGCCAGATACTCTTATAGCGGATGAGATCGGCGAACGATTTGCAAAAAAAAAGAACTTATAGTACGTCACATAACGCTCTTGCAAAAGTCACTCGCTCTCATATACACACGCATACGATTGTATCTCACCATATCATTCTTTCTCGTTCTCTCTCTCATTTAGGACTGCTCCAAAAAATACCAATACCCGATAATTTAATCCATCTCGCTCCAGTGTCGAAATGGATTTGCAACAGTGTATATTTTACAACATTATACATTTATTCTCATTGTTAATCACAGAATTAGTTTATACATGCAGGACAATCTGAATAAGTGAGAAATGTACATCAGCGCGCCGTTCAATATAATTCTCACTAAATGTTGTATTTGCGTGCTTCATTGGTACTGTCGATAAACTACAAATATCAATAAATTATATTATATTGTTCTGCAAAAGAACATTATAGAGTTATTCTTCTTCTTTTTTCTCTATTTTAAACTTTTTAGCATATTGATATATCGTTTCCTATGTTTTTAGCAATGAAAAATATCGGGTGTCTTGGTTACATTTTCTAAGCAGTCCTACGATCACCAAGATCTTTCGCACAACAACCACACACTTCAGATTCTTCAGTGTTAGAGCATATTCATGGTTCATTACATGCTCTAGAAGACCGGTTCGTATATGGATATTAATTAAGTGCTACTTATGTGCGAATAATCGGCGCGATCGAACTGATATTCGAGACGTACGATTTCTCAAGCGACTGCACCTTTCTTACGTCGCGTGATCGATTAATCGGAAGCGAAGAACGAGGATAAGAGACGACCCCGCCGAGCATTCGCACATACGAATTAAGTGATAAATTTGCAGTAGAACTTTTGTTTTCAAACAGGACATTTCCTATTATGGTATGTATATATTGTGGTGTAAAATTAAAATAGTTTCTAATCGACTGCAACAGAGTCTTGCATCTAATCGTGTTAACTCTACCGAATGGATACATTTACGGTTTGTCGGGATTTGCAAAATTGGCTTGGGCTAGAATCAAGGGAATTCGTATTATTGTTTATATAAACGCGTGCCGGTTGTGTGTGTGTGTGACACTTTCGTTATGCTAATCGTGATTATTCCGGGCACAATGTAATGCAAGGAGCGCGCCTAGAAGTAGAATAAGGATATTTGATTCGCAAATTTCATTTCGAAAATTCCAGGAAATTTATTACGTAAAGTCAACGATCTCAGCTAAAATGTTCAGCATAGTAATTGTCACGTTTGAATATTAATTCGGGATATACTCGGCATTATTTCATGCGTAATTATATAAGTCGCAACACGTATGTGTGTCCTATGCTGGCGAATATCGTACAGAATTTGCGAATCAGGTTTTGGAAGCCCTCTTCTCGGCGGGCCATTTTAGCACAATGACTAGACTGAAATTTTAGTGTTATAACAAAATACGGGAAAGCAACGGAAAGATCTGGCAGAAATGTTCGAAATATTCTCTGCGCCTCGATCTCTTTTCTTTTCTCTCCGTTACTCTCGTTTCCGATCGAAAACGTTGCTGGACATCGACGTAATAAATATAAACCCGGTTCGCGCGAGATAAGAGCGATAATTACATATATAAATGTGTGTATGTATATATATAATATAGTATCGGCGGAGAAACAAGAAAATGTCTCGCGTTCAAGTCGTTTCTCGAATCGTAAGTAAGCGGGTAATACTTTTCGCGGGCACGAATATAATTCCACATTTAACAAATTAAACAAATGGCAAATGGAAGAGAGAAAGACATAAGTGCGAATCAGTAGAACATTGGCTATCGAAAGAGTACGAATAAAGTGAACCCAAGTGAAGCGGAAACTCCACCCAGCTACAGCTACTATCCGTTCCTTTTATTATCCATCGGCAAAAGATGTATGCATATTATATGTACACACACACACGGAAACACACACGTACACTCGTATCTAGAAGAATTATTCGTATATATCCGAAATATATATATAAGAGACAAATGCAGCAAATAGATTAAACATCAAATTCCAGAGTACGGTTTTCGTGTTAGCAAAACGTTAGGTCAAAGCATTAACAACCTACCAGACAGATATACGAAAAAATAAATTTGAAAAAAAAATTAATAATCAAAGGAACAAACTATAATCGCGCGAAAGTATACCATAGGCTCACCATAGAAGCGTGCAAAATATATGAAAATGTATTCACGAAAAATGTAAACGCTATAACAACTTATTTCGTCAATATAACTCACGGCAAAAGATTATCCTGCGCACTCGTAATAATAATAATAATAATAATAATGATAATAATGGAGTTAACGAAAATTAAAGAGATCTTAAACATAACAGTAATAAGAATAATAACAGTCATAATAGCATTAATAGCAACAGTATAATAATAATCGTAATAATAACGCTAGTAATAAGTGGTTTAACCATAATATTAACCATTATAATTATAATAAACAATTCTTGCAATTGCATAAGAGATAACTCGCTACGAACACAGAGTCTGGTCATGCAAATAATGGCCCGGGAGAAGGGGGATCATTGCTTGGGTGATCATCCGGTGGTTACTCTCTGTAAAGTCGACCGTGTACCAAGTGTGATTATATGAATCAAATCTCTCTCTCTCTCTCTCTCTCTCTCTCTCTCTGTCTCTCGCGACGGAGTGGTTGGACGACGAGCGATCGTGTATATCAGCAATGATAATACAGTGTTCATCACCCAAGCGTTAATGTGCTGCCAAAAGCCGGCTCGCCGTCGCTCTGGTTCGCGTGCGTGAATTACAGGACCGAAACACACACATCCACTCACTACGGAAGCTACGGAAGAAAAGAGTCCTCCGGGTGATCCACGCCAGCGAACCAAAGTTCGAACGGGAGCGGCTGCAGTGGCGAGAGAGGGGGGGGAGGATTGGGGGATAGAGGGGCAAGGGGAAAAATTGGATAGTCAGCGGTTATCGGCAATATCGTATAATATGGATGTGGGATGTCGTAAGCCGTCAAATTAATAATATTCTACTGCAAATAAGTTCAACACACTATGTCAACTGCGACTCCGCAACCATAACGACAGAGCTAGCCAAAAATGTGGGTAAGAAATCTATTAATCGATATAGAGATGCGCAGCGATCGGTGAGAGACCCGATCGGTTTTCCGTTGCGCGGGGAAAGCCTTGTCACAAATGGAAATGAGTGGTTCGAATAAACGGTCGGACGTAAGCTCGCACGCGCTTCTTTTATTCCATGCCCATGTATACTATATTCTGTGCCTTCACGGTCGGAAGTTAATTGCGTCGAAAGCAATCGGTGTGCAAGCAAGTAATAGACACGTTCTTTGACCAAAAGTAAGCGGAAAATGAGCGATTCAACTGAAAGCTGCGTGTATTTTTTATTGCTCCAGGTCAATCAGTGACAAAGATCTTAAACTCTCAAATCGGTCGAGATCGATATTAAGGGACACATCCGTCCTTTTTTTTAAATTACACGAATTCCGCTCGCGTCAGTTCGCTTCGAGTTTTTGGCAGGGTAACATCACTTTTCGCAGCTGTATGCTAATTCGGAAAGCAAGAGCACAAACGCGTTACTCATAAACGTCCTAAATGGAAGAACAGTGTTATCCGTCAATGTTCCGTCAATGTTCCGTCGCGAAAGCCGGCTCTTCCACAGCCCTTTGAATTTACGTTTCGTAAATCACGCCATTGTCATTGCCTAATAAAAATCCGAACAGCTCCGGCTAAGTAATAATTTACCGATTTCTTCGAAAATTAGAAATATTTTGGTATTTCGAATAATTATAAATTTGAATAATTTTATAAACTTGTACACGCGCGACGAATTCGAAAAATTATGATGAATATATTGCGAATTTCGTGTGTATATCAACGCGATGCATGCGATACCAACCAGAGGATACGAGTTAGCGTAACTGTATCCCTTCAAAACAATCGAATAATTGCTAAAATTCTTGTAATTGGTTTTGTTGGATAACTTTTATTTAAAACTAAAAATGCTTAATATTAAAATAAAAATAATAAATTTTTTAAATTCTTTTGACAAAAAAAATATGTATATATAATTTATTTTAGTTTTATTATTTTATTATTTTAATTATTATATATTTTATATTTTAAAATAATTTATAGAGCATGTATGAAGTAACACAATTCTTATTTTATATAAGAACAATTCTTATACAAAAACTTAGTTTATATATATATATATATATATATATATAAATACAATTGTTAGTTTATATAAAAAAATTATTTAAATGGAAGAATTCAAAATTTAATTTTTAATAAAAAGATTTTTAATAGATTATAACTTAACTCTTTTTTGATAGACATTTTTAAGCATTTTTAACATCTTTAAATAAAAACAGATGTTTAATGTCTCTGAAATTAAAGTGCTCCAACTAAGAGCCAAGCAATTTAGAAAAAATTATGTTTAGCAAGAAATATTAGTACGAGAGATTCATAATTTCCACATCGAAGATGACAAGTTTGTGTAGAACTCAATATTTCATGCCCTCTGGTTTCTCAATACGCGCTCCCTTAAAATATTATAATATTAATGAGCATGCAGTAATACACGCCCGACACTCGTAACAGCTGTCCATGTCGTAATTGCTACTTGCGGTAAGATGCACTGCGAGAGAAAAAAATAAACAAATAGATATTGAAGCGTACAAGGATGGAAGTTGCTCGTAGACGTAGCATTAGATTCAGTCGTAACGTATACAAAGAAATGTTTAAAAGACATCCCGACAATATCCTCATCCACAAATAACGCGCAACGTTAATCAGACAAGCGGTTCAAGACAATGGCATGATAGATATATAATAATATGTATATGTATAATATATAGATACATGGCAAACCGTTTAATGGCAAAAGTACTAATCATACTAATTACTGTATAAGAAGCGTGCATCTCTTTCTTCGTGAATATAGGTTCGTTCGTGTGTGCACGTATATGTATGGATATGTATGCCTGTTTGTCTGTACGTATTATGTATTGGGGGGGGCGGGTCAAGAGGGGGTGGGGGCGGAGGTGACGACAACGCTTTCGAAATAGCATAATAATAATTATTGGTATAATAATAATAGACAAACACCAGATAAGGCAGTGGTTATTCGCAGTTATAGTTGCGGTGAGCAGTCGTGAGGGAGATGCCCCCGAAAGCTACGTGTTAGCCAAGGTTACCGAGAGATGCGGATTACAAGGTGTTTCGATCCTCGAACAAGGAAGTGTAAAAAAACGTCAACGTTTTCCTGCTGCCTTAAGCAGTGCATGAGTAAGAGGAAAGCTGTGTGTTTCATTCATCGAGCGATATCTCCGCGATAAACATCCTTTTCCCTCGTTAACCTTGAAGGTTAGCAGCAATTAAAGTTCGAGCTTGCATCAGAGCGCCAGAGTAATTTCCAACTTTTAAAATCCGAAGATTATCCTACCAGCGCTCGAGAGCGCTAGATAGGAACGATATAGGACGAACGTTGTAACAACGCGCACAAAATTCATCATTCGCGCACTGTTATGCAGAACAATGCGAAAACGAGGAAGGTAATGACGGATTCCCTGAAGCCCGAATCAGCGAAAATGTGGCTTCGCTATTACGATCTTCAGGGAATCGCATGCCGAGCAGCGGAGGGGACCCAGCATGGAGATATATATACGTATTCACGCGAAGAAAACTTCTCTCATCCGGTTTTACGCGAATCGGCGCTTATGATGCAAATTCGAGACCGGATAAAAAACTGGTTACAATAATGAGTCTACCTGTCCGCAGCTGTCTGTGTAGACGACACAGTGAGCGTTTTGAGGGACCATTTGGGCCCCGACAGTGGCTAAGGCTGCTAAGGCGATCCACATGCAGCAAACGAGGCAGTGTTCGTACGGTATTTTTTTTTTTCAAGTATCGGTAGTTTTTTTTTTTTTTTTGGTGGTCGTTCATTACCACAGTCGGTTGAATTCGGTGGAAGAAGGCACCAGATCAAAGGAGACACGCGTGGAGCGTGTCCTCGGAGCATCCAGGTACATGTACGACAGTGAGATCGAATTCGTTTTATCGTTCAGTTCCAAAATTTTTTTTTATGCGTGTCTCATTCATTTAATTTTGCGTTATTGTTATTATTGTTATCATCATTATTATTTTTTTTTTAATTAAGCACTCCACGAAGGGAACATGATGAGTCGTCGGTTAAATTGCAGTCGCAGCCGTTCGTCGTCCCGATAAACGCGCCGGTACGCGAGGTGAACGAGTGAAAAAGCGCGAGAAAAATGAAAGCGTAAATTACGGAAAACGAAAGTGTAAATCGTCGGCTTGTCGCCGCGCCCGTCGTTTATTTATTTATTTTTTTTTTTTTTCGAGTTCGTTTACACGCATGGTCGTGCAAACGAGGAGGGAATTTCGGCGCGTTGGTTGCCACGCGTGGTATGGTGCGCGCGAATGTACGGTGAGTATTCGGGCGCGCAATATTATACACATTTTTAAATTCGATGAACGACAAATGTGTGTGTGTGTGTGTGTGTGTGTGTATGTGTGTGCATGTACCAGGGTGTACCGCACAGACATTAATTCCGATTTTGTCCACGGGGGCATCGAGATTTGATGGGCGGTCATCGAAATAATGCGGCGGCGGTGCACACATACCAAGCCAGCGTTTCAAGAATATATATATAATATATATTCATTATAAATAATATATATATGTGTGTATATATATCGAAAATGGGAGGTTACATATAGATGTATGCACGGTCAGATAGAAGTAAAATCGAAAAAAATCAATCAACCAGTCGGAACCGAAGCACGTGATAAAGCGGAGAACAAGAACGCATGTGTCAGGTCGCCGCCACCCATCCACGAGTATATACGTCACGTGCATATATATATATATATATATATATATATATATATATATTTCATCGGTATTATCATATCGTTTATATTTTTCGTTTTATCACCACGGCCCATTTTCGAGTTGCACGACGATGTTTGAATCCGTATGTAGTTTTATTTCGTTCATTCGTTTGCCAAATATTTATCAAACGATTCAGCGTGGCCACCAACGAACGAAACGAGATCGGCGATTGTGAGAAACAAAAAAATAGAGAGAAGAGAGAAGGGAAAAGGGGAGAAGCACCGACAACCCATCACCAAAGTTTCGTCCACGATTGGTTAACGAACGCGAAAAAAATGATTGACGATTTTGCATCGAGTTTTAAGTGGCGTGCGACCAACAATATTGACGATTCGTGCGTACACGTTTTGTTATTACATATTTGTCGTTTATCGCACGGGATAGTATTACGGATGGACAACGAGCGTTTCGTTTTTTTTTTAACGTTAATTAATAATGCGTATTAATAATTTTTTTTGTTGGTCGCGAAGATTTTCGGTACGAGCGGGAGTTGTCACACAATCGCCACATAAGTGTAATTCGATCGAGGCGAGGGATCGGATAGGAGCCATCGTTATAGATCGTGGATGTTTCGGGAGATCAATTAGAGGATTGGATCGGCGCCACGTGGGCCCACACAGGACGTCGGGATCGCATCGGTCGAGTCGGGATGAAAGCGTCGGCAGGGAGAGGTAGTCGGAAACGGTATGCACATGATGAATTTTCGGTTGAAAGACGGCGTGCGGTGGGGTATCCAGGCGAGAAGGCAAGCATGAAACAGAAAGTTGAAAGAGAGACCATGAACGATCGCGCTTTAACATGCACCGGTGGCGTGTGTGTATGTATATTATATACGTGTAAATACATATATGTATTTGGCTGGCACACATTCGTCTCGTACAGAGCCTGTCGTTAGAAGTCGCACGCGCACGCCGATTCATTTCTTGCGCTGCAAACGAATGAAAAGGTATATATGGCACTTGCATAGTATATTAAACTATACATGTTCTATATGTAACAATCCGTGGCTTCGCCCTCCGGACAAAAGTTGGCCACGGAACAGCGAATCCTTCGAACGAGTACGCTCTCGTGCATTCCTCTATGAAGCTTTGCGTTTCAAGTACACCGTGTGTTCGCATGCGCTATAGTGAGTGTCTATACCGAGTTTTGTCGAGGTGACAGTTTGACCAGGTACTGACAAATATAGGATACAGATGACTTCCCATTTGGAGCGATCGATGCATTCCCAGAAAGTCAAATTCAAAGCTGTGTAAATCAAAATCGCTTCGAGCAAAATTGATCTGGTCCTTTTTTTTCATTTTAATTTTTAAAAATCTCTGATTACACATATTATAGCTGGAGTTCATTTTCTAATAAATGTAAATTTTTTCCCCAGCTTGAGATATAATACGATGACTAAATAAAGAAAGGGTTAATCTGAAAGTTTAATCTCTTTAAATCTTATTAATTAAATTACTCTTCCAATTGCAATTTATTCTACCATTTTATTCTCAGATCTCGAATTCCTGTTTTCTCTTTAACTCCGTTTAATTACCGTAATGAACATTTTTAATTGAAATATTCCATTACATACAAGACAGATTATACACCGTACATTTCGCAGAAATATATCGCAACCCCTTCAGGAATTCAAATATTCTCGTTCGCGCATTTGATTTTCACATTGATCCTCGGGGAATGCACTTAGCACGCAAATCGGGGGGGGGGAGGAAAAGAGGGAGGAGGGTTACTTATTAAACTTAAGTATATGTCGTACGAAAAAGACGCAGAATGCTGAAGTAAGCACATAAAATCCGTATCTCCTACAGAGTATATGATTATGTGCCAACACACTTCTATAAGAAAGTAGTCTATATTAAATATATTATAAGAATAAGTACACAATTAAATGACGATGGAGCTAAAGCTTGCATATGTAAATACAATAAAGTGCTACTGCGATACTTACATTGGAAAGAGTGCTGCATGTCGGTTTTTAATATTCGGCGCAGGTATGCGGGTATGCAAGAAGCGTCGCTTGCGTTCAAATTCTTTAGCGCAGAAGAAGATAGACAGCAATATATTGATTATATTATTAAGTGGCGAATACATCTGGTATAAAGGATCATGAAGATGGCTATATTACAAAAGCACATATATAACTTTTTATTAGCCATGGAGCGGCAGCAGGTGACTTACTTCGTATTACAGTACAGCAGAACTACTACTAGAATTTCCGCGGGAGGGAGGGAAATACCGCGCGGCTTTTCTCTCTCGGCTCTTCCGTCGAGTGTAAAGTGCTTCAACGCGTAACAAAGAAAATAAAGCAGTAACTAGATCGCCGCCGTTCGACCGTTAATAGCGGGAGAGACCAATCGGGCTGAGATATACTTTTTGCGCGCGTATCCATCATTTGCATTTCGCGGGATCGTTCGTTGTTACCCGGTGGATTAGAGGGCGGCAACAAAACTATCGAATCGCCGTGAATATGGGACTGCACAGTTTCCCCGAGTTAATTTGTTCCATGCGCGCGAGCGCGGAACCATAAATTTTCCGTTTATACGTATTTGCGTAATTGCGTTTGCTTACTCGACGCGTATACGCGTATACGTTATGCAGTCGCATACTGCATTCGTCAAATTGCATCGGCCATCCTGAGTTCCCTTTTTTTTTTCAGACGGCCGCGCTCTGTCTTTGGCGGCAGGCTCGATCGATTCGCTAATCGATCGGCGCGTGTGTGGCGCGCGTTTGTAATCGCAGCGAGATAATGCCGACGAAATTATAAAAGAGAAGATAGCCCACGTTATTTGCCGATTGCGATTCGCTGCGAAGTGGCTCTGCCCGCCGAACGTGGCGGAAGCGGCAAACGAAGCGCGACTAGAAAGCAGCTAGCGAAATCATTTTGCTGCGATAAAGTACGAGGCTGTAACTGACAGGATAAATTTTTATTTTTTCAGCTCTTGCCGTAACATTATATAACTATTGCTTTCTGCGGCACTGTATGCAAATATTTTCATTTTATTATTTTAAAGCGTCGTCCCTTTTTTCCTCTCTTTTTTCTCTCCCTTTTTTCCTCTTCTTTCTCTCCCCCTCTGCGAATTACAATAAATAGATATTATATAAAAGAGACCAATTGTTGATAAAAATGTCATTTACTGCCTCTCAACTTATCACGCAGTTGCGTATAGCATCGTTACGATCTGCGAAGATCAATGACTCCAATATCGCGATGAGATAAAAACTGCCTCTGAAATAAAGTTTCATGTAACAGCTTAGTGTGCAAGCGATTCACGTTTTGGAGCTATGATCTTCAGCTTTTTCGTCAAGATTTTATATTTACAAGAGGCTCATTGTGCCAAAGCATTATGGAAGAGCTCATTAGGCACACACGCACATCTTACGCAGGCTTAGCGATGAGTAACAAAGAAAGCTGGAGAGGAAGCGATAGGAACGCAGGACGATGTGAAGAGTGGGGACATATCAGAATAATTGAAAAAGGTCGCAATAAGTGAAACGAGTCCGTTATATCACATGCTTTAATTATATCAATATCGGAATAATAACTTTTATTTTGAACAATTCTCGTATTCTATTTTCTCGAGCCAAAATTCCAAATCGTCTCCCGGAAATACAGAAGCCGTGTACTACGAACGTAGCGTAAATAATATTCGGATTTCATCGAGGCAACGATAACACGAATCTACAACCGCGTGCCTTAAACTCATTCGTTCATGGCGGTACGATTCACCGACCGTAGTCAACGTATAAAAAAAAAATAGAAAAACTTATATTGCGTCCCAAAATTTATTCTTACTCCACGTTCGAAATATACGACTTGCGAGAGCACGATAAAACGCGATAAGAGCGCCGACCTTCTTCTCGATGACGATCAACCATCTTTGCCGGGGAACGGAGCTTGATGTGGCGATTGTATAGAATAACAGGATCGAGAGGTGGCCAGGGATGGACGTGTGATCAGGGGAGAGAGGAAGGATGCAGATATTTATAACATATCCGGATACATCTCCTCCTGCCTCAAGAATGTCGCAACTAAAGCGCGGGAAAAGCTGTGTGAGGAAACGGGGAGGCATAGAAGGTGAAGATTAAGGGGAAAGAGTAGACGAGAAGAGAAGAGGGCAGCGAGTCGTGAGTCGTATGGCACTCTTTTTACGGTGTTCGCCATAGTAAAAGCGGCTAACATCTACGTGGTCTTTATAAGAGGACTCGCGTGCTTGGCGTAACTCGCGTGCTCTCGGCGAGTGAGAAAACGTCGCAGATCGTAGGAAAATTAATTCCACAGACGATTCGCAGACGAGCAATGATACAACGACGGCAGGAATTTCGCCAAGGGCACGCGACGAAGTGAAGGTCTACCCCGTTTATTAAGGATACTTTGCGGGGAGAAATGTCGAAATTAACATAAGTGTAACTGATCCGGCGGGAAAAAATTGCGATCGGCATGACGGTCGCGCCGATCGTAACAACGAATAACAGCGTGATAACATCGAAATAAAATAATAATAATAATTTTAAAACAAAGTTGAACAGAAAGTGGTTACGATACAAGCACTGAGTCAAATAGATTCCGAATGAGAGAGGAGATTAAAAAACAAGGGAAGCAGGAAGCGAGGCTAAGATTGTGAGCAATAATGGGCGCAATATCGAATAATACACAAGTATATATATATAATATATATATGTATAAATATAAATATTACAAGGGATTAGCGAGTCTCGGGAAGTTCTGTTTCACTTTTCTTTTTATCATAGAAAGAGATGAAATAAGAAGAAGCATTAATAAAACAAATATTCATGCATTTCTCAAGCATTATTATTACAAATACTGGCTGACTCCTTGACAAACCCCGTGAGCGTGCACGCGCAAAAAAACGCATTCGAGACCGACGAGATCGACTACATCTCTCTAATCTCGAGTCGGCGCAAGCTGTCGCGTTTCATCACTTTTCGTCGTGCCTCGCGCGAGGACGATGTTTAAATCCCGGTCGCATCAGCGCACACACATAAAACGCGCGAGTACACACAACACGATGGTGAATATAACGAACGAAAGAATTCGGACAGACTCAAAGGTAGACCCGTACGGGCGCGCGTACAATTGTTGAAGATGCGCGCGGACTCTTTTTTTTTTTTTTCTTTACATCTACATTCCCGAGATCGTGCGTAATGTACTCTCGACATATCGATATTACATATGTGTGAGCTCTGGGTATGTGTGTATATATGTTAACATACGTATATGTATAATAATGTACAATGAGAAGAATTATAAGAGACAGTACAGTACACAATAATAAATACTATCTTGATGCGTGTATAGTTATAGTCGTAAAACGCGTTTCTCTCTTTCTCATCATAATAATGTATTCGAACATATGTGTAGGTATGTAAGGTATGTGTATGTATGTGGTTATGTATATATACAGATACATAGTCCACAAAATAATTTTCTGTATGTGTAATTAGTTACCTTGTGGAATATGTCTTTCCTTCCTTTCGTTGCATCGCGTTAATTTATATATGCAACAACGACAATATGTATGTATCTGTGTATGTGTGTGTATATATATATATATATATATGATTTATCTTAATAAGGGTATATAAATATAATTATATTATCGTGTTTCACTTTTTTTTCTTCTTTATCGTAGTGCTTCGCTCCTGCGTCGCGTGTCTAAATAATGTAGGCATTTGTTGTATACGTGTTCTCTGTGTGCAATGGTGTATAGAGTGCAAGGGGAAGGCACTTCCGCTGTTTTGCCGATGTCACACCGAGAACACGGGATTGCGTCTCCCACACTTCTCTATCCGTCCGCGTACGAGACACCCTACACTCTAATACATATCCTCTTTAAAAGAATACACTCTCGTCTAGTAAAATATAATGAACATTCCTCTTATGGAAGTACGTAGTAGCTTTGCGATAAAACAATCACAGTTCTAAGGAAACATTTTGCTACATTTGATGCAACAACGGCGACGACCGATCGCGTCGAGGCCCTTCCCTCCCCCCCCCTCCCCCTCCCAGAACGCGATTCCGAGTTTTCGGTGTGAACTTAAAAAAAAAAAAAAAAACCAGCCACCCTCTCGATAATGTACGTATATAATTTGTAGACATCAAGTTTTTTTTCCAGGAACCCTAATAGTGTCGGTCCGTAATCGGTATTTCGGGCTCGATCCTATCGACTCTCTCAACTATATCCTTGTACCTTATGGAGTTGTCGTTAAGTCGAATACGGAACTTCATCGCGCGTCATCGCCGAATCCTCGGCTCGTCCAAGGCCGTTAGGACTTTGCTTACGGATTAACGTACTATATATATATGTCGTCATCTTCTCGAGGCCCTTTAGCGCCGATGACGTCACGTGTACGGTACCATGATGTGACGCGTGGCATCATAAGTACTGATCGTGAGTTTCAAGTTGGACGCCATACAAGGCACTGAAAGGGCTTTACTAATCTTACTATACTCCAGTGCCACGCGCATGCGAGAACAGTGTGTGCGTGTACGTGTGTACGTATAAGTGTAATACATTATATATTATCACATAGGACCGCCGCACGCGCGTTTATCGTAAGGATAGAAACAATTTCTTCCCTCCGGGACAGGCGCCTCAAATAAATTCCCTTGGACACTAGTACAAAACAGCGTTCGCCTCGAAGAGCCGATTCTCGCGTGGCATTCGTTATGGAAGACCCCATGATACCTTTGAGAATTCTCAATTATGACTCTAAAGCGATAACTATTCACTGACTTATAGTGAAACCTTATCCTCAAAGCAAATAAAATTCGACGTTACAAACGTTAATTATAGAATAATTCGTCGATGATAAATGCATAAGTTACGAGCATTTAAAAAAAATATGTAGCTTCATCATTTTGAAAGAAGGCCAACTACAGTTAAAACCATGGAAGAGATATTTGTGAAGTAATTATTATATCAAATATCGTTAAAAATATTCTATGCGTTCACCATTTATACATTTATATATAACATAATAAAATTATAAACTAGTCAATGAAATTGAATCAGTAGGCGACCGAGAGATATATCTGTCTTCGAAATTTATAAGAGTGTTGCGTATTGCTCTTTAAATTGTGTACAGTCCGCGTAAATTTACGGTTTAGACTGCTTCTATGAATATTCATTATTATTAATTAAAAATCGCTAGTCTAGAATCATTTTAAGACAATCTCATTCTACAATCTTGTGCGTTTTCTGCATAGGTGACATTTCGTGACCCCTTGGAAGAAGTTGTTTCTAAATGTCGCGGAAGAACCGAAGGAATTGTGAGGAGAAATTCCCTTATTCCCCATTCATATCCTCGTATCTCGAGCTTTCTCAGGCCAAGTGGAGAGATACGACATTGTAATCCGAATAAAATTTCTTAGCAATTGCAATTTGCCACGTCACGGGCAGGGCCCGGATTAAAACTAAACTTTTACGAGAGAGATTTAAGATAAGTATATATCGCGAACTTTTCGCACGGAGCGATAAAAGCACATTTCACTTGCATACGTGCCGGGATTCTAGGAAATACCTCACCTCGTTCTGTTCTTCCGCGTTTTCGTGTACACAAATTCCTACCGCCGTACAATTCGTTCACTCGGTTTTTTTTCCGGTGAAAATTATGATTACGGCCGGCCGTTTCGCGTTTCTTCTCCGTCTAACGTGCCAGCAAAGTGTGCTCTCCATACATGTATGTGTACATATATAACATATTATATAAGATATCATATATTATATATATTAATATATATTATATATTATTAAAATATATTATATATGTACACAAACATTTACATACACACGTATATGTGTATGCATATAACTCTACATATTGACAAACATCTTTCAATTTCGTCCTGTATATATAAAAAAAAAATTATTTACAAACGCATATATACATACATATATAAATATGTATATATGTATATATGTTTATAACTATACATTCGGACTTAAACAAACTTTCAAATCACTGGCAGACGCGTGAATGCGGACATGCGGAAGAGAGGAAAGTAGATGCCAGTGATGAATACATTTCCCTGTATTTTCTCGCATATACGAATTGCGCTCTCTCAGCTGTAATACCGCACAACTTTCCGCTTTTCTCTCTTGCCATTATATACGCGCGAATTAATAAAAATATACGCAGTGTCTATCATGTAAGTCGTGTGAGTGTCTTAAAGTGTAATGTTTTGTGCGGTCGTGTACCACGATGCGCATGTGAACTCGTTTTTCTTTCCCCCCTCGAGGGTGGCAATCGACGAGACGTTTCTCTTCCCGTCTCACCGCCTTCAAGGTTGGACCGACCATTCTTTTTTTTTTTACTCTCCCTCCTCTGTTTCTCTCCAATTCCACGTAAATACATCCGCATATCTCCGCGGATCCGCTGTTTCTCATTCTCTTTCTCAATTATTTTTTTTCTCTGTACTTTTCTCATTCGGCTAAATGCATAAGCTCGTAGGTCGCAATTGACGAAGTTCACTGTGTGCAACAGACTCCCCCGAATTGAATCCATTAGGACAGAAGAGTACGTTGTGTTCGAGCACGCTTACGCTAATGCTATAGATACGCTAAGTATAAAACAAATAACTATCCTAAATTCTACGCATATTACATGACAACTAAGGGCCTACCGGAAGCGTCGCATCTTCCAGTCGAATTTATATACTTCTCGTCGATGTGCAAGGTGTTTTTTTTTTTTTAGGAAATATACGTCTCGCTATATATAGACATAATATATATTCTTATATCTAAACCAAAAGAAAGGACAGGTCAAGTCAATAAAAATTTTAAAACAATTTTCTTTAAATGTTAACAAATATCACGCACGAGCCTCCTATAATCCGAAATATATCATGTGATAACAAAAAAAAACCAGTTTTTTTTTTTAATGCACATGATGCTAAAATGTTAAAATCAATGTTATCTGCGTAATTCTTTTCCATTTAACATTATTCAACTTTCTTCCGAGATAAACAAATAAAATAAAATTTTGAACATATCACTACAATATATAAATAAGCGAACCGTGCTCTAATAAAATAATCTAACTTCGGATATAATAATTATTTCAAGAACTCTAATCGCACGAACGTTAATTAACACTACGGACTTATAAAGGCAAGTATCGCACATAACGTGACATCAAGTAGGCCGAGCGTCGTTTTCATCTTCCTTGTTCCGGACGTTATACGTTAAAATTTGGACGAAATGGCTATAACACAAAAATTTGCGTAATTTCGAAAATAAAAATATTGCGACGCCGTTTTTTTTTTACGGCGGAAATTGACTTATTTACAATTTAGCCTATTAAAAGAACAAAACGGAGCCACGTAACGACACATAACATTTTCAATAGTTCTCTGCAGTAAAACAACGCTAAATTATCGGCATAATTAAAAACTATCCCTATAAAGTATATCGCAAATCGCTATTACCCTAGAAAAAGGATCAAATAGTAAAATAGATGATTAATGTAATTCGTGACTTTTCGGCCACGCTCAATTTTTCGCAAGCTCTCTCTCTCTCTCTTTCTCGCCTTCTCTCGTACGCAGTCTTTACCGGCAAGTCGAAATTTCCAGTCGAAATTAAATTCAGGTTTATTCCGACAAAAATAAGAATCGGAACGGTAGTCACGTCTCTCCCTCAGTCATTTAAACAAGCAGGGGAATATGACGGGATGAAAAATCTCGTATTTCCTCGCATCGTTCACCGTTCTCTTCTCAGCAGTTGTACGCTTTATAACGCTCCAAATGGAATTGGGTCAATAAGGCACTGTTCACCGACAATGTCTGACTAGAAAATGAATCTATTTTCGGAACTTGTTTTTTTTTTATATCAGCATCTCTCTCTCTCTCTCTCTCTCCTTCTCGTCTCGCAATCGCTCGACTGAATATTCCCATTCCTCTCGCGAACGAAGACCGATTTCTCGCTTCTTGAGCACCGATGGAGATTAATATCTTATGACTGCACTTTTGTCTTTCTACATTTTTCGTTCCATCGATGTAGTCGATGTAGTCGAAGATTTAAATACATGATTTTTTTTTAATCGAATAAAATTAAAGCTAACAAATTGCAATTCGATATCTTGTATATGGTATAAAGAATGTATATATATTATAATATATATATATATTCTCTCTTTCTTTCTTCTCTCTTTATCTTTAATACACTTTTTCAATCAGCAAAATATAGAAAAATCAAATAACAACGTATGACAAGAAGTTCACTAATCTCCACTATGTAATTTATGCCGAAAAGTAAAACATTCTAGAACTAATTCCCACTGAATTACTGTAAACTAATGTATCAAATATTCATATAGCTCAATTTTATAGATTTGATGTATTTTATCAATCTTAAAAAGCTCACTTCCACAAACGCTATTATTTCTAAACAGCCGTTTTTCATCTTAGACTTCATCTGAGACTGAAACTACGAAACTACGAAAATACAATTGCGCGAGATCTATTTAGATCGTAATAATTGTTACGGTTGTCATTCGTCCCCGCAATTGAACGCTAATCGTAAAGATACTCTAGAATTATCTAAAATACACCGCTACCGCGATCGGTAGCGGCGATTATCATCCGTAGCGACTATCGCGGAATCGTTCGCTCGTTCGCGCGAGGGAGAGAATGGAAGGTGCCCGAAGGAAGGAACGGCACTCTCGTGAGAAGAGACGAGTCCTCCCGAGCCGGTAGGCAAGGGACGTCTTTACGACGTCTTCATCTTCTTGTACGGTTGCATGATCACCCCGGAGCTCACGGGGATCGCTACTTGCGGCTGCGCCGCTATCGTCGCCGGATTGCCCATCTGCGGTATCTGCGGTACACCCGCGGCCGCGACGCCCGCCGCTACCCCGGGTACACTGGCTACTCCAGGTAGAACGGCGTACGGATTCTGGACATAGGGATTGGTCTGTACGGTCGCGGCGCCGGGTATCGACGCTTGGACGTACGGATTCGGCAAGATCTGCTGCCTGATCAGGGCAGAATATGGATTTATATGGGGGGTCGCTGTGGGCGGCGGTCTGGAGTACGCCAGGATACCCGCGGACAGCGGTGAGGTCAAGGCGCCCGGGATACCGGCCAGACTCGAGATGACGGGTCTGGGAGTCGCCGCGGTGGCTTGCAGACTGGCTGTCATCGCGTGATTCCCGGCGGCCGCCGCGGGATTCACGAGGTTTTGTTTGTTCAGAGCGACGCCAGTGTAATTAAGCGCGGCGAGGTGGCCGATGCCGTAAGACTGCGAGGCCTGCGAGAGTTTGATGGCTTTAGCATAGTTTTTCTGGGCGACCTCTTTGGCGAGCGCCGCTGGATCGAGAGGGGCTGGTAATCCGGAGGCCATCCCGAGGCTGTTGAGCATATTTAGGCTCGCCATGTTGGAGGCATTATAATTGCCCACAGAGGTCATGTTCGTTATCGGTGACATGTTCGCCATGGAGACCATGGAAGCCATCGAGGCCATGTTCATCATGTTAGGCATCGAGGTCAGGCTGGCCATCGAGGTCAACGGACTCATCGCTGGTGGCAGCGCCAGCTGGCTAATTTGCTGCTGCTGCTGTTGGTGTTGCTGTACCTGCTGCTGCTGTTGCTGCTGCTGCTGTTGTTGTTGCTGCTGCAGTGACGATGGGCTCGAATGATTCAATTCGGGGGAGTTACGCGCATTTTCGACATCGTGATTCTGCGTGGTAACCGGCTGCTTGGTATTGCCGTTACTATTGTTACTGTTATTGTCAGCGGTCGGAGGTGGCGGCGGTGGATTGTTGCAGGGATCCATCAGTACGCCATTGTTGGCGTCGGCGCAGTTATTGACTGTGGCGCCAGCGGCTCCCTGGGAGGAGGAGGATTGCACCACCATCGCGTGGTGGTTGCTTTGCACGTTCGGGGGTTGCACGACCGATTGGTTAGAGGTTTGAGTGGGTAGGGGTGGTGTTCCAGTGTACTCACATGACACAGGCACGAAGGGCTGCTGCAGCTGCATTAACTGCTGATAGGTCGTCGCACCGGTAGGCTGATAGACCGGCACGCCGGACTTGTCGGCCGCCGGTCGTTTATACGGAACCATCCCTGGGAAGGCCTGCAAAAAGAATTGCAAAGAGATTCGCGATTAGAACTGGCTTGTGACGCGAGCGGCGTGGCCACTCGAGCGGAAGCTTCCTCCATGAAAGCCTCGACTCCGTTTCGGCCGGGGATACGATATATTGTTCTCTTTTGCGTGTTCATGAGTTTTCTTGATCCAGCCGTGCAGGGGACGTCGGGTTTGACATTTTCCACGACGAGGCGGACGAAAGGCCGACCTCTTTCGTCCAACACAATCAAATTCAATCGTAATTCAATCATAACAAATTGATATTTTATTAAAATGATCATATTGTTACAGCGATTCTCTTTTTCGTATTCTTTGCAAAACAGTGATTATGTCGCATGTACCACAGCCGGGAGGAATCGCATATCTGTATCTCAGCGATATTATCACTGATTTGCAAAGAAACAATCGCTGCCATCTCGTTAAGCCGATAATGCTCCATATTAAGATGCTTGTAAATTTAATGATAATTCCAAAAGAATTTTGTCAGTAGAATTTTTACATCTTGCTGCAAGAAACGAAATATCTCCTGGATGGGGAGATAATATTAATCGCGAGTATAAATGGAATGATACGCGCGAAGAAATGGATTACAGCCATATAAATTATGATTCAATGTTTAGGTTCTGCACTTACAAAGTTCTCGTAGTAGAACGACCCGACAGACTTCATGTCCATCTGCAACAAAGACAGGATCGGTTTCAACTAATTTCGAGGACGAGGCGCGTTACGTCTGTATAATTGGATTTTCGAGACGGGAAAGACGAGTGAGGGTCGTGTCTCAAAGAAACGAGGGGGAGAGGGACACAGACGGTGACGCGGTTGAGAAGGGTGTTGGACTGTGGTAGTGTGTAAAAGTTGTGCCGATGACGCAGCTTGCGGCGACGTTCCCAAACGACGACGTTTCGTTGTTGGATAACTGCAAAATGTTTCGTTCGTTCGTTCGTTCTTTCTTTCTTTCTTTCTTTTGCACTTTTCCTCTGTTTCTACTACTGGGAGCGTGTCAGAAAGACCAGCCATTGTTAGTATCGAGGACCGTGCGCGGCTCGATTAAAGAGAGACCGTCGCATTACATTAATATACGATCAAAATACCGATCGGAAAAAACTGCACTGTCGCCTTCCCTATTAAAGACTATTGCGAGAGCGAAGAAGCAGGAATCGCGCTGTAACAAAGTCGCCGATGCTAATGTCCGATCTTTGAAAGCTTTTCGTTCATTTTACGCGCGATAAACGTGAAGACAAATGAATCTTTCCTCCTTTGCGAGCAAAACGGAGAGACTGAAGAGAAAGATATATAAAGAGAAAGAGAGAGAGAGAGAGAGAGAGAGATAGATAGAGAAAAAGAGAAAAAGAAAGAGCAAGATCGACAAGAGATATTAATAAAAGGCGCAGTTGGGCTTGGCTCGGAGAACAAAAGGCATCGCGATACCGACGTGATGCGAAAGTTGCACAACACGGATTCACGAAAGCTGGTAGGCTTGCGGTGATACTTGGTGAGCGGGCACTTTGGTAAGTCGCCTGCGAGAGACAGACGCGTGCGCAACAAAGAGGGGATGACGGCGGCGGGGGGGAAGCCAAATCAAAATCTCTATATCGAGGTGTAAAAAACACGTTCGAGTTAGAAGCTGCGGTAGACGAGATGCAAAAGCTCAAGAAGCTGACTTATATATAGTAAAAGTGGCCGGGGTGAAACATATTGTCACAGCGGCACAGATACATACATATATGTATATGCGTGTTAACACGTGTTCCCGCGGATTGCTCACCAACGAAGGACTCGGAGTCGACGCACGGATGGTACACAATTTTCAAGACCCGCGACTTTGCGTGCAAAACTTCGAACGACTCCGAACTCGCCTCTGACCGCCGCGCCGCGCCGTATATGCTGCGCTCCGTGACTAACGCAGAAAATTAACGTAATTGCGAACGTCGCCAGTAAAGCGTGTGCGCGAAAGCGAATCAGCGTCGTCACACTGCTGCGTTTTGTTTGCTTGAGAATGTGCAACCGGCTATCACGCAACGTGCCTTTCAGCTGTTTGTCATTCGTATCGAGCGTTGTTGCCTACCAAGTCTTCCGAAAATATATAGAAAAAAAGAAAAATTCGATATATCGTTGTAACAAAAGTTTTCATCGAATTTTTGGTTTTTCCGAACATGTATTAAAAATACCGTAAAACAAAGGCGCTTTAGAACTAACACGCTTTAGAAAGGGAATTATAATAGCGTTATTTCTTTTAATAAATTTCGAGCCAGCTACGCGCTAATCAAAATTTAATGTTATTGCAACTTTTAAAAATTGACCATAAATTTCTATTTAATGGATTTACGTATAAATTAAGTAATAATGAAATTCATTTCAAATTTGCTAAAAAAAAAAGAGAAAGAGATTTCCTCTTGTTCTTTTGCACTACAATCAGAAAACTTTCGGCTTCAAATTCACAAAGAAAATCCGTAATTCCCATATCTTATAATACATCTTGTATGCGTACAGCGAAAATCCATTCACATTCGGCTACCTCGACGTTATCGCGTTTCAAAATTTCTGTTCTGAAATATTGATACATTTTTGCAACAAGAGTTTGCATTCTTATGAATTTATATGGATTCTATGCAGGCACTCCTTCTTTCTCTTCGCGTATTGAAAACTCGCGTACCAAAAATACCGAGAAGTTATGCACGCTTTCTGAAGGAAGCCTCTATTTGTACAGCGAAAATCCATTTTCGTCCTGGCGCTCGGAGTTAGAAAGTTGCACATGGATAAAATTACGTTTCAAACCCGAACGAATCTGTCGATCGCGCTTCAGATGCTGATTGACAGTATTAGCGACGGAGAGATAGAGAGAAAGAGCGAGATATGTACGTGATATATATAATATGTATATAAAGACAGAAGTAAAAGAAAGGGTAGTATTAAAAAAAGTAGCGAGTGTATGTAAGCGGTCTACAGTGCTCTTTAGCAGACTCGACGTGACTCTAACGAGGACAAGGGGAAGCCGTCACGCGGACGGCGAATCTCGATGTCTCGAAACGCGTGTCGCGGCGATGAGGGTCCGCTCGACGATCCTCCGCGACAAGAATTGCCAAAACTTCGGTCATCGTCCAGAGAGCGTCGAGGGGATGACGTTTTACGTCCACCATCACCTCGGTAGTCGCTTAAGCACAACATGCATCATCGGCGCAAGCTCAGAATTTACACAGAGATCTAACGCTCCGCAGCACACAACGCGGTATGCAGGATTCGATGGCATACCGCGAAAGTGCGAGGCACCATTAGGGCCTCACGACTCGCCCCCTTTTACTCTCTTTTCCGTTTCGTTTCGTGAGGGGGTCCTGACGTACGGAGATTAGAGTCGACGGTTTCCTTACCGAGCTCGCATCGAGGCACGCGCGCACTTCCGTATAATCAATATTTGCGGCCTTTGCATTCACAAGAGCTCTTTTCCGCTTTATTAATCTTTTAACGTTGAGAAATCTCCAGTTCTTTAATCCTTTCAAGATTTTTCGATTGTTAATATTTTCAATTACGAATCACACAGTTGTTACAATTTTCTTCAATTGCCAACGTAACTCTGGCGGTTAAGCGCCTTGGATAAATAAAAGAATATTTCATTAAAACAAGTAATCAATTATTCACGATATAAAGAGCATACTACTATAACAAGAAAGCCACTATTTACACGCTCGTATAAAATGTGATAAGGAAAGATATCGCATATCGCGGCTACATTAATTTTTGTCAAACTTTAAAGGATTAAAGATAGATGTACATATTTTGAAGCATATATCATTTGCCACCTAATTCGAATTTTTCTCAAGTGTCTCAACAATGCGTGCGTGTCTCGAAATGTAAGCGCAACCAACGAGCGGATGACAATCGTGGTGAAAAATGCACTCCTTTCACGCGATCGTGGATCCGCTAATTTCATTGGCCGGGGAATCGCCAAGGGGTAAATGTATGTTAAATCATATACGGTACTCGCTAGCCACGCTTAATGTGCCACTGCATGGACGCGACTTTGATGGAATATGCACTTTGCGCATTCCCTTCATAGAGAGAGAGAGAAAGAGAGAGAAAGATTTCTTCCATATTCGTGATAGTGCGTGGCTAACGATCGAAAAAAAAGTAGTAAGCGATCTATAAATACATTACGAGGCGTAAGCTCTGGTACGAACAACATTGCAACGAACGACAGTGGAAAGCGAAACCAAGAGAAAAAAAAGATAGAGTCTCTAGAATTTTTTAACGCGTTTTTTTTTTATTTAGAAGCCAATGCGATATCGTGTACAACCCGAGAACGATACGAGAACAAACGGTTCGGTGCGATATAAATGGTCACGGTGGATGAATACATATCTTGCAAATTCTTTCGCGCCCACAGTACCAAGTAAGTTTTGTAAGATCGAGAAAATCACCATAACTCATAAAGCGATTTTACCCTCGTAAAGCCATACGTGACGTTTCGTTAATATTATAGGATTCTTTTCAAGCAAATTCGTCTTTTTCGCGTGACGCGATTATTTGCGGTTCACGTAGCATCACAAAGGTTTCAATCGTGACGCCGTACGTGACGCCGTCGGTATCGTAAAGGTTTCTACGGTAATATTCTCGTGATAGTACCCGGCGTTAGAGGGGTTTCAATAATGACGCCATACGTGGCGTCGCTAGGCTCATAGAGGTTTCAGTTATGGCGCCGTGTGTGACGTTATTGATATTCCAATATGTACACTTCAATCACAACACCGTGCTTAGGGCGGGAGGGGGAAGAGCACAAACGCGACGTCTCGTATCGTTAGGCTTACACGCGTCGGCTGCAAGGTTTCGCCGAAACGTTTCCGCTTTTTTTTTTCTTCTTCCGTTTGATAGAGAAACAGCCGGGACTCTTGTTAGAAATGAAAAAAAAATGGAAGACAGGAGCTAGAGCTCTAAGCGCGCTCGGCAGTGTATTCACAATCGCAATAACTGTACTCATAACTTAAAGATACGACTACGTGGGATCTCCGGAAAATGGCCTGGAACCGTCTCGTCGCGGTCGCCCGAACTTTACACCGCGACGCAAACTCCGCGACGCGACGTAGCTCGTAGCGTTATAGAGAGATCGGTGTAGAGCGAAGTCGATTACATTTACGACGGAGAACGTCCGCTTAAACCTGTCCGTTTGCAAAGTTTCTGCAATCGAGCGTAAGCAAGTATGAACAAGTACGGGCAAACACCAGTTCGAAATTCTACGAGATTAGCATGAGATTATGTGACTACCAGCGATTAATTTCTCGCATCCTGCATTAAAAAGAAGATCTGTCAACACCGCGACTCGATAAAGCCAATTAGTGATGTAAATGTAGCCAACACTTGACGTCATAATAAGTATTGTGAAAATATCATTAAAATATCTTCTTGTGAATCTATCAGTTAACTTCTTGCTGGCACTGGATTTTCTTTTCTATCAAGGTATAGAAAATTTTGAAAAAAATATATACAAGATATACACACGTTCTCGCGAGAATCGTTGCGTGACATCGAGGCCATTTTACCAGAGTCCAGGCTACGAAAAAAAGGAAAGTGTACTCCATGCATAAGCCGTGGTACCATTAGCAGATCATCGTTGGAGTCGCGCATCCGCTTCTTGCCGAGCTCGATGCTCGCCATACTGGCGCTCTGAAGTCCTCCGGGCATCGCAGTTGCCGGCACTCCTGATACTCCGCCAGCCAACGTACCCATTCCCGTCACGTTCGTCGGCATCGTCGCCGTCTGCGTTTTTTCGTATCGTTTCGTTCCGTATTTATTATATTTTTTTTTTTTTTCGTTTTCATTTTCACACGTTCGTTCGATTTTTTCCGATTTCACGGTTTTTTTTGTTTTTGACATTTTTATACGTGTACACAGATTTCAGGTTTTTACAGCCGCATACAGTTTTTCCGTGCGTCGCCGTGCGTCGACCACATCCGTTTCCGTTTCGGCATTCCCGAGACATTTCCCCAATCGAGACATTTTTCGTTTTTCGTGTGTTAGCATATTTATACATATTTTGTTGTATCGTTGCGGCGGTCGTAGCGATGGTGGCGTATACATGTTTCCGTGTGTTCGGCACATGCGTGCGGTGGGCATCGGTCGATCGTGCGTATTATTTACGTTGGTTTTTATTATTTGTGTTGGTACAGTTTTTTTTTCCGAGTTTTTTGGTCGGGCAATATTTTCGCAGGCGTTAATTGGCAGGTAGCGAAGCGCACGAAGGTATTGTCAGCAAGCATGTAGAAGCATCGTCAGGCGGAAGAGGGCAAGATAAAAATCAAAAAAAGAAAAACAGACCAGTTGAGGCTAAGGCAAGAAACGACAGTCGCGATATAATTCTTTTTGTCTTAATGTAAAAAAAAAACAAAGAAAGAACACATACTCTTACGCGTGCGTGTATGCGTGTAGGCATGTCCACGTACGAGCGCACGCGTTCGCGGAGTTTTACACGTGGCCCCGTCGCGTGTCGCGCTTATCAGACTACTCTCTCTCTCGTCGTCCCGCGTGAGTCGAAACGCACACACGCGCCACACGCATACACGCACGGGATTTACAACATTTTTGCGTGAGCTCGTGCGATCGCGCGTAAGACGATACGTCCGCCAGTGCGTAACACCCGACCGCGTATATTAGATCCACCGCTCGAGTTACCCGCATGTGCACCCCGAACTTACGTAACTGCTCCCCCGTTTATCATGCCCGTTCGTCTTTTATCGTACCGTTATCGTCCTCTTCTTTATCGTTTTAATTTTCCACTCGTTTTCTTCAAAGCAAAACACGAGCGTTCGAACGAATTTCAAAGGTAGCAAAGATAAAAGGTATAAAAGAAGGAAATATAACCAGATGCAGAATTTTTATGCGCGATCCAGATATCTTCTCGAATAAAATCAAAACTTCCGCGAGCAGAACGCGAATCCGACGCGCGATCGCAACCTTCTTCGTCCGATAAACGCGGCTGTGACGACGAATCCGATTAACCATTTATATTGTCCTGGAAAAAAAGATATTTTTCTTCGTAATATCCGTTTTTCAGTACATAAAACTTTGTATCAAAACACGATGGGCTTTCAATCATCGGCAAGTCGAAAACTTGTTTGATGCATGCGTAAGTGAATAACATATTTTGACTTGTTTCCGATACCGCGTTTATCGGCCTTCCACCGCGTTACTCTTTTGAAATATATGTAGCAACGCGATGACTCGCAGAAGGCAAGTTCCTACGAGACAAACGTGAATAAACATCACCGATTAATAATAATGGCAATAATAATATAATAACGCTGCTGATAATAATAATAATAATAATAACGATAATCAATAATAATAATAATAATAATAATAATAATCATAGCACGTTAGGTAGGACCAACGGACGTAGCTGGCGTCAGCGTCAATCTGCAGGCTAACTGGCACTAATTCGTTATTATGATCGATATTAAGGAGAGAGACAGACAGAGAATAACGTCTATGTGGCGGAGCACGATATCTATGGTGACTAAAAGAAAAGCGCAAATTTTAACAATATTGGAAAATCAGAATCGAACATCGAGCGTAGGGACGGGCACGTAGACAAAGGGACGCGTGGTTACGAAAGAGAACCGGTCCCACTTCATCGTCCGTCGACATCGGGCTTTCGGCTGGCGTTTCTGACTGCTGCAACACCTGCAATAATCGAGGCACTCTCTCGAAGTTGATTAGTTTTTACGTTTTCTGCCTCTCTCATAATCTATATATTTGCGTGTGGACATTCATAAACAAGATATATATATATACACACACACATACACATATGTGAATATGACTCTTTGGCTTCTCGCTCCACTTTTCTCTCCCGCTTTGCATCAGCGTCCAGCCACCATTCGCTCTTCCCTTTCGGCGCCTCCCTTGCGAAATGGAGAGGGCGATCGAGAGAGAAAGAGAGAGAGAGAGAGAAAGAAAGAGACAAAATTATACATATATACATATATTGTAAGGAAGTAGGAAAAGTTACAGAGAAATGCGTGCAAGAGACTGTGAGTGAAACAAAAGAGAGGAGGGTCGTTTCTTAGGACCCTCGTACTTCTCGTACTTTCTATCTTTACAATACCTGAAAAATTTACGAAAGAGACATTGATTTTAGTTTCGTCAGTTAATTTACAATCTCGCGAGCATCCAAGTGTACGGGGTTCTCTTGTTCAAGTCTTCTTGCTCAAGAAGCTCGCTGTTGTCGTCGGCATCTTCTTTAAGGAACAGGATAACGGTGTGTCGTGATTGTATCTCTGGTATATGTCCGTGTAATGTGTGGATGTTTTATATATATGTACATGTATATGTGTGTATGTGTACGTGTGACGGTATGTGCATGCGCGTGTATATATTTACATGTGCGACAATGATTTTGTTCTGTACAGATCGAGAATGTGCGCGAGCTTGTGTAGCTCGCACGTGTCGGATGCGGTTACGGTGATAGATCTGCACTCTTACGTGCTTGGGAACTGTCGTGTCGTACACTTGGTAAACATTCAGGTATGGCATACCAATTCCGAAGAGTGCATCACGTCGCGACGATGCGGTTCAGCGTGGCCCTCGTTGGCGATGTTATTAGTATAGACAACACACATATTGAGGCCAATTACAAAATTCAATTGAGAACCTCGTCATATCGTAATTTAAACGTTATTAATTTAAAACATTTCGTATCGAAAGAATTTCCAAGCTATCGAGCGTGCAAACAATATTTGTATCAGTGACGGAAAATTTTTTATCGTATGAGTTTCTCCGATAAAATGTAAGTCAATTATTATTCAGGTAACGATCGCATTATTAAATTTTAGCAAGCATAATGTATGTAGATAAATAATGCTTCTCTTTTAAATCTCTGTTTTATCAATTTCATTTCCTTTAAAAGTTGTTTATGGAAATTTTATATGAAATTAAAAAATTAAAAACAACATCTGCGATTTAAATTTTCTCGCGAGACATCGAGCCATCGACGGGCCATCTGAAAAGGGAAATAAAGCGGAGAGAACTGGTAAAACAAACATTTCCCCCCCTCCCCCCCCGTGATCGTGTTTCGTTTTCTAAGAGATCCACGTTGGTCCGTAACCCCCGAGGCAAATTCGGACGGAGGTGATTCCGTCGGTACGCGGTATGCACCCTTGGGAAATTGAAAACCACTTTTAGAGAATGAGACTTCCCTGCCAACAAGCTGGTCTGCCGCAATCATCCATGTGAGACTTTTCCTCCATTGTGTCCGGGTGTGGCTGCAGGTCTTCCGCGCGACGTCGCTGAAAGTCTTTCTCGCTCTTTCTCTCTCTTTTACTCCTGCTTGTACTTTCTTTTTTCTCTAGCCGTTACTTTTCTGACTTTTTTTATCTGCCGAATAATGAACACGATCGTGTCCCGGAGACAAGTTTTTTCGGATCGAAAACACGATGATTGAGTCTGCAGGAAACGGGGTATGTCCACCCCGCGCTGTTTACAAGTACGTAATGACTTCGGGACGGCCGCCGTCCAAGTCGCACTTCGCACCAAAACACGTTTGCAAAAATAACTCCTGATCCAATCGATTATCCGTTCGTTTAACCGAAACGAGCTCTTTAAATCAAATCGTTAATCTCCGATCCAATTTTCAGGATTGCGATTAATCTAATTTAATTAAAATAATAATAAGGATAACAAATGGCAACGAAAGAGACGTTTGCTCGACCCACCGTGTACGACTTTTCCAGGTCAAGAGCGGTCGAAGGACAACGACGGAGGAACGATCTCCTAATTTAGATCCTGCTCAATGAACGAAATCGCGAGAGAGCGAGTACGCCGCTAACACAATTCCTCGCGTCATTCCGTGACTGCGATTATTACACACGATCCTCTCGTGCTTGACGCTAACATTATCGCGATTGTCGCACGCGATTGCGAGAATTAAGAGACAGATTTGACAACGGAAGTGGACAAAGACATTGTTATCGCCTGGCCCACACACCTCCCAACAAACCCGTCGTATCTGTTCGTTCCTTCTACTGTTTTTTTTTTCACTGTCTTCTATGTATATAGACATATCTTTCGGGGGGACTCTTAGTGTAGCGTTTTTGTGTGGGGCAGCAAAAACAGCAGCGGGGTTGATAGCCGGGTTTCGTGCAGCACAGCTTGTCAGCAGGGTGGTGTACGTGTCATTCGTAAGAGATATCTTTTCTCAACTACATCTTATTTACAAGAAACGTGATCACGTTCCATTTCCATTTCCATTTTTTTTTCATCACTTCAAGTCCAGTGAATCCGAAAACGCCTCGATTGGCAAAGCACATATAAATTATACATCGTATATGAATATTGTATAAATATTAATATATTCATTAAACATTATTCAATAAGACCTCTCATCAATTATATAATTTCATATGATTCATTTTGTATAAGATTATCTAGTTAAATTATCTAATTTAACATATTATAATGTATTAATAATATATGTGTTCACGTGTTAACTTCGAGAGGCGCGCGAAATATCAATTTACCAATAATGGGAAAAAACAAATTTTTAATGGTAATGTCTTTTATGTCGGAAGGAAATGGAACGTGCACATAGCTGCAAAAGTATCTGTAATTATTATGACCTAAGTACCGAACAGGTGATTGGTGTATTGCAACTAGTTCTTTGCACCTGGATAGCTGCGATAGGCTGCTAGAAAGAGAGAAATAGAACAGTGGTGTTTTGGTGATGTTAACAAGAATTTTGCCTCGTGTACTACTCACTACACACTACAGAAACGGCTGAACATCATACAGGAGATGTAAAATATGGACGAACACAAAAGCGACAAACATGGGACGAGAACTATACGATCGTTGGGAAAAAATCAAGTGGTAATAAAAGAAAATAATTGCACTGTAAGAAGATCGGGAAACAATCGGGATTAAATTCAGAGGTAAGGGAAAAAGATGTCGAGATAAATATCACTATGGTAGTTACATAGGAGACGATGTCACGCTCTTTTTCCATAAAACTAAAATGTAAATTGACAGATGTAAATGCATTGTTATGGATTGTATATAAGTAAGAAAAAAACTGATTGATTCATATAATAATGTCACATGTCACGATCATTTTATAGTACCGTAACGTCTTTCAGTTAAGTTTAATTAACAACCCACATGTAATATTTGCATGACAGACGTTATTTAAATGACACGAGAGGTTCATCGTACTCCTAGGACAACTATCATATAATTCTAGCACTGCGCAACAATTGGCCAATATTATTGCTTCGTCTTAATCTGCTTTCGCGCGCGACGTGACGTCGCGTCGTGTGTATAAATATCCGTGACATAGATCAGCATTATGTAGAACTCGATACGTGTTCAATGGCGTGTGAAGCACGTAAAGGGGTTATTGCTATCAAGGGAGAAGACCGACGGCGTATACATACTCGACGTAGATTGGCGAAAAGCAGCGCAGCAACGAAAAGCTTCCTTTGACGCAAAACTAGGAAACTGAAAGAGGAAGGGTGATGATAAACATGAAAGAAAAGAGAGAGATAGAGAGATAGAGAGATTGTGAGGCTGAGAGACAGAGTAAGAGAAAAGGGACTACGGTTTCGGGGATAAAGGAGAAATGAGATAGGAAGAAAACAAGGGGTTGAGAAACGAAGAGGGAACAATGTGCGGTCGAAGGGAACATGCGTGCACTTCGAGTCTTTTGTTCTCCGCGGGCGACATCCTCGGCCTTGCACAAAAGACTTTCCGAGAGTATCGCGAGAAGCGTATCGATATTGTCCTCTATCCGTCCGATTTCTCCAAACTTTTGAATTTTCGTTCGTTCAGGCGTATTTCTTGATAGAAAAAAGTACAGTGGGATACCGTGATATAATCGTATACTGATAATCAAGCGATATACGGGAGATAGAAAGAAAGTAGAGATCAACGATGTGAGTGTATAAATGGAGCCAAAGCGATCAAGAAATTATATACGAATGAAAAAGAAAAAGAAAAAAAGTGGAGCAATTTTTTTCCCAAGCTTGTTAGGCAAAAGCGCGATGTATTCTCCTTTTTTTTTTAGCATTTAGAATTTTCCTTTAAGACTATTTCTTAAAGTGCGGAATACTTGTGACTGCAAACTCAATCAGTGACGTGTTCTCGTTTGAAATATTGAAGATAAATAAATTTAATGTAACGTAATATTCTATACAAAATTTAACCAAACGCAAATAATGAGATAATAAGATTATGCGGTATGAAACATATTTGATAATTTATTTAAATTAATTTATCCCTCTCCAATAACCAATAATAATGTATCTTTCAGGTACGATATAAATCGATGTGAAACGCTTTTAAATCACGTTTCACACACGCGACACAACATTGAAATTTACTTTAATTAATATATTCTTTGAAATGAGATAATGAGATATAATCCATTACATCAATTTGAGTCACGAAATATCCACGCACTTTATGGTTTGAGAGATTTGACAAATAACTCTTCTTAATGATAGAGATGCATTGCAACAACAGTGAAACCGCGATACACGTCTCCGTCACTTTCCCTTCACGACAAGCGACATCAACACCACTGTACTTTATTATCGCAGCCCAACAGTGAAAAGGATAGAGCATCGGGCGCTACTTTATCCTTTTTGACATAGACCAATTTTCAGCGGAGAGACAATTAAAAAAAAAAATTAAAAAAGAGACGACACACTTGCATGAAGCACACGCCACATGGAACGATCTGCGAGGTCGAGGCTGGAAAGAGGCAGAGAGGCAGAAAAAGAAGAAAGTAGAAAGGGAAAAAGATTATTAGTGTTCTCGGTTGACCCATTAACACGAAGGATTTTTACAAATATTTAGTGTCGTAACAGAGCTGTACCAAGTAAAAAAATAATTTCATGAAAACGGCGCTTTTTCATACATACTATATTTTCATTTTTTTTCCTCCGTCAACATATAATGTGTGAATCTAAATAACATTTCCCTGTCAACATTTTCGCAAAATAAATTCTGTCATAAAAACTAGCAGCTTTTATAAAATCATTTATATTCATACGGATATTTTGTTTAATGGGACAATCGCTGACACAGAATATGGTGTCGGTGTTTTGACGCCAGGAACCATGCAACATCACGAAATATTTTCCTGGATTATATTAAATTGATATCTCGCTTTTTTTGTTACGCCACATTCTATTTCAATAATAAAATTAAGTTTCTGTCGCAATTCACCGACAATTAAGAAGGAGAAATGAAAACAGAAACGGACAGTTTGGATGTGTGATGAAGAAAAAATAAGAAGGAAATCCTCTGTGTCGCTTAAAGAGGATGTGAGGGGTAAGATAATGTGGACTTCGTTACCATCATAAAGAGGGAAACGCTGGACGAGGTACTCAAACCAGTCGTCAGATTAGGAGAAAATATTTGGAAAGGACAGAACAAAAGCGCAAACAAAAAGTGAGAGAAATAAACAAGAATCGGGAGCAACAAAAAAAGAAATAGTCGTGAAAGTTAATATATCAAGAATAAGGAAGAAAATGTGAGAACTGAAAGTAGTAAAAAAAGAAAGAGGTAAAAAGAAAAAGAAAAAGAGAGAAAAGAGAGATAGAGAGAGAGAGAGAGAGAGAGAGAGAGAGAATGCATTACCGCAATGCTAGCCCGAGATTGTGCGGCCTTAATGTGGGCTTGAAGGTGCAGAGGGGGGTGGAAATAGCGGCAGGGGTCCCGATTGCATCGGCCCTTGACAGCGTCCATGCAGACCGTCACAGAGCCGTCCTCGTTCGCCTGCACCGTCTCGAGGGGGTGCGCAAACCGGCACTCCGTCTCGCCGCGTTTGCACGCCCCGCGTTGAAACTCGCGACATACCTACAGCAAGAGCGAACACGCATGGCATGGCACTCTATCTATGTGGGCAAAGGGGGTTTTGGGGGCTATAGGCTGGGGGGCTGGCTGGCTTGGCAGGGTCGGGGGCACAAAAGTCAGACAGAGAGAGAGAGAGAGAGACAGAGAGAGAGAAAGAGAGAGAGGGTGTCGTACGTTGAGGGAGGGAAGATCAGCTCAGGATAATGGGTGAGGCGATTGTTCAAACGGTCGCTGGTTCTCCTCCGATTACGATCGCATGTCACACTGTTCGACGGTTGCTTGGAGCTAGAGAGGATAAGACAGATGGATACATACAGAGGGAGAAAGAAAATAGTGAAACGGATGATCTCTTGGTTGTCTCTTAGTGATGAAAGAACGATGACATATAGTATAGTGACATCGTGATATCATACAATGCGAATGTCTCATTAATTAGATCTTCGAAAGAACCTTGTGTTTTCTAAATGTGTTCCTGTATTAATAACAACATTTCAATTTTCTACGCTCTTTTCATACTGCATGTATTAAACGGTGGATAAAAAAATAGGTTTTTATTCGAGATAGCTCGAAATATAAACGAAAATATCTAAAGGTCAAATGTCCGTAACATGTATTTTATAAATTGTAGTCATGTTCACAGAAATATGTGCATTAAATTATAATAATTCGGAAGCAACAAAATATACGTTGTAGAGCTATCGCCAGTGTTGCGACCGATGTGAATTTTCTTATCAATATGGCGTACGATGCACTTGACGGGAAATAAGATCTTCGCGAAGAGTCGTATGAAAGGAATTCCGGACTGACTCGAATAGGAGACAGTAGCCGATATTGAATAGGAAGTTGAGATTTTTATGAATAGCAGATATACACTGAGGAACATTGGCGCGTTACGGAGTGGGATTTTTCTACTTTGGCGAGGACGAGCATTGGCCGTGGATACACGTTGTGGAACATGCAAACACGCAAAAAGTCAATTAATGACTGGCTGGTAAAGTAAACAACTTCAAAGCGCCACTACATTGTAATTTTACGGCGCTCTTAAAAGTACCATGGTCTCTCTCTGTAAAAAAAAAAAATCCTCTTGTCGCGGATTAACTATACATGGCACGGGGCGTTAATTTATTAAGCAAACAAGATCCTTTACATCGTCGCGCATTCTTATTCATCGCGTGAGCTTGTATATAAATTAGTTCAACAGTTTACTTTAAAAGCAATTTAAATAAAATTCTGAAAAAAAATGTTGCTAAGATGGATAAATTGTACGTTACATGTACCGTTTATACGAAATAGATTCTAAAAACTGATTTACACCACATATAAAATAAATAATTGTTATGAAACGACTATTCATGGTTATTTATAGTCTGTTATAAATTTAATTTTTGCGATGCGAAATTGAAATTAATGTATACGAGGTAAGAGTGTTAGAATCTTAATAACGTGTATCCACAGTTGACACCTGGCCGCATAAAGACTACTGGCTAGGCTTTTGTGTTTGGCAGCCACAGAGCTCGTGCCGAACCTGGCGAAATGTACAGGCGGGACTACGTCGTTCTTTTTACACAAGATGGATGTATACAGTGAGGCAATAAAATATGCATAAAGAGGAGAGAAACTGAACGAAAGGTAGGGGGATAAAGAATGAAACATAGAGAGAGAGAGAGAGAGAGAGAGAGAGAGTATTTAAAGAAATGAGAAAGTGAGAGAGTAGTATAACGTGTAGCTAGCAATTGGATCGAGTGATGCGAAAGAGCGTTCCGTTTGTGGACTTCGGGTCTGTTTCGGGGGAGGCGTTAAAAAGAGCCAACCTGACATTCCTTCCTATCGGTAGTTCTTCCTTTCTTTTTCTGGCCGTTGGTACGCGCCCTAGATGCTTCTTGACACTTACAATTAGCTTTAAAGTTTTATCCTCGGTTCTCTATCGCGTCTTCATTGATTTTTCTCTGTGTGCTTCTTTGTTTTAATGGAAGGGATACCTTAAGCGTGAAAAATGGTTTATGCTACGGGTGTAAAACGATTTGCTCACGGGGACATATAGGTATATACACGCAGCACACGGTATTTGACGTAACGCTCATAAGAATCATCCCCCTGCTACGGGAACGCGTGTACTTTTTGCCGGGAGTGGACGGAGGGTCCGCGACGAGACGCGGCCGGCTGACTCGTATTACCGGGCTAATTTTAGCGTCAGCGAGAGAGACTGGTGCTTACCAACGCCCAGAAAAGGGAGAAATTAGATCACTCTGCTCTCTACTAATGGAGCTAAAATACCGTGTTCAAATCTGTCAAAGAGGCGTAGCACGCCGTTACTCGGTGCACCCTCGCCCCGCCCAATAAGGTCGAAGGACACGGGGGGGGGGGAGGTTAGGATGGCGATCGGGGAGGACAAGGGGTAATAATAAATGCCTCCACGAGCATCCTCCGGTGTATTATCAATCGGGTTAATACACGCATGTGTTAAAGGAAACTGCACATGCATCACGTACCATTCCCTGTGCATTTTTACCGAACCTCCCGTCGAGAGAAGTAAGAAGTTGAATAAGACCTCGAACGGTACTTGGTAGATTCTTCTCAAAATTTATGTAATTGCGAAGATTATTATAGAAAAAAAAAATTCTGTAGTAAAATAAATTCGATAAAAAATACTTGTTGATGCAGTCAACTAATCATATCTCCAGGTATCATTGCAGAAACGTCGGGACTCTACTTCTCTCACAAAGAGACTCAGAGCATTCTAGAGTACCATGCACATTATGATTTTTAAATCTACACGTTGAAGCGCTATTCGTCGTTGCGTATAAGAGCACTGTTCGTTAGTTGCTTCCTGATTGAAAATTCTTTTCTTTTTTTCATCAAATAAATTTACTTTCATCGCGCGGGCATCGCGCGCTCGTACATGAGACATTTGTGCTCAACGGCAGGCGTCAGTGGGACAAGCGAGCGTAATAGCACATCACGAGCGTCACTTCCGCGCGCGCGCGCGGAATGCCGCTCGCTATGTTTGCTTTACTTTCGCGCCTGCCTTGTTCGAGTGTGTTAATTCGAGTGCATGCATTCGGGCGCTCGAATGTGAACCGCGGGTTAAAGTGCGCGCTTTCGGCAAACTGGTAAGCTCGTTAGGAAACGCACACGTATGCAGACAGTAAACGGTTAACGAGAGAGAAAGAGACACGCACGCACGCGTACACACACACACACGCACGCACGCACGCACACATACATACATACATACATATGCAAACGACACATATGAGCCGCGTGCAGAGAGATATAAGATACAGTGGCTTGTGCAGGCAGCTACAGAGAAAGAGAAATGTAAGTGCGTGTACGTGTGTGCGTGTGTACGTGTGTGCCGTATCGCGAATTGTTGCGAGACAGATAGTGTAGTTGACACCGCGACTAAAGTGAGAGACAGGTGCGACGAATGGTCCTTTTGAATTCCTAATTAACGACACACGGTTGGCAAGTGGCACGCACCGCGTGCGCGCGCGCGAGAGAGAGAAAATCAATTTCAAGTAAACACTCGTAAATTTTCACCCGTGGAAAATTACATCGGGATACGCCGTTGCGTACGAACGAGAGCGACGAGAGTTTGAAACGAGTAAAATCTTGGAGTTGCGCGTCGCGAAAGATGATTATCGTTTAACTTACGTTCCGTCGATAGAAACGGCATCGTACGACTGGCAAATATACATAACAGCAAAATACTTCGGGATTTAATTAATTACTCCTCATCATTTAATGTAAACGGAAAGCAGTTGGTGAGCTTCAGTTTCAACACTGGAAAAATTCCCACCGCTTGCTTGCGTTATTTGCATCCTGCAAATTAAATTGCTCTAAAATCAACTTTTTAATTTGTTACAGTTACCCTTCTTGATGTAATTCCTG
This sequence comes from Wasmannia auropunctata, assembly GCF_000956235.1. Classification (NCBI taxonomy): domain Eukaryota; kingdom Metazoa; phylum Arthropoda; class Insecta; order Hymenoptera; family Formicidae; genus Wasmannia; species Wasmannia auropunctata. The sequence goes on along the minus strand of NW_012027153.1, from coordinate 929,885 downwards.
CAATCAATTCTCGACAGAGAGACCGATCGACCGATCGTTATTGATTCGGCATTATCTTTGAAATGTCTTTCAAACGAACCATCGCGCACAAACGATTAAATTCGTCACTATGGAAAACCCGTTCTGCGCGTGTATACATATCCGTAACCAATAACCGACAGGGATATGTGCGTAATTGCAGTGCGCCGGTTACTGCGACGTATTTTACGTTACCCGCGCGCGCTTCCCGCACTTTTATTCGTAAATCCGTATTTTACTGAAGATTTTCTATCAAAAATATTTCTAAAACGCGTGAGAAAAGCAGTGTGAAAAGCGGCATTAACAAAACGAGTTGCGTCGCGTGCATCGTTCCTTGCGAGAAATTCGATATAAAGTATCGCTTTGTTATCAGCCATAAAAGACGTGAAAAGAAACTTGCTATATTGCACAAGCGTACACGTAACACTACAGCAGTTGCAGAGAAAGAGAGAGAAAAAAAGTCAAAGAAAGGGAACTTAAAGTCGTGAATAACTGTGTCATGAATAACTGTCTCGGTGTGTGTTGGGTCGGTTGCGTGTTCGTATTTTAAAGTGTATACGGGTATCTCTATATACGTGTCCACATGATGACTGTCTGTTGTATACAAATATATATGTTATATGTAAATATATATATATGCGAATAATGCGCCAATAAATATCAAAAATTCGCATGCGATCGCATAAATGTAAAGCACCTCCTCCTAGCTGTAAAAGTAAACACTTAAATCGCTGCTGATGTATATACGACAATTAATAGAATTAGTAAATAAGTGATGTGTGTTTGCGATTGCGAAAGAGAACAGAAATCATAAGGTATACTCTGGCGCTGAAAAATGAGATACACATGTATATGTATATATATATGTGGGTATATCGCACACTTGTAAATTCATATGTATATATAGAAATGTATATATAGATATATACATATATATATATATAGTTCGCAAAAAATTATATATTGCCGAGATACACAACGTGAGCTGTACGAAAAGCTGTAAAGAGCGCATTAGCTTTGTGCAATTACGCCGGGCTGGCCGTGCACGCCGATTGCCATGGGTCGGACATGCGAAATACGGCGGTGACGACGAGGGCTTTTCTCGCTTTTCGTTTATACGCGACAGGAGTCAAATCACCAAACAAAGTTAAGTCCCAGCTGGAAACATGCGTTTCTCTTCTTTCGCGCGAACAAAGCCGGCGTTCGCGCGCCGACGAGGCATCGGCGTGACGGGGTCGGCTGGCCAACGAAAATAAATGTATGCGTGTGTTACTACTAACAACGGAAACCAAATCGTTGAGACGCAAGAGAAAACAAAATTCGTAGAGAATGGGGGAGGGGTGAGAAAAGGGGGGGGGGAGAAAAAAAGTCGCGCTGATTGGCGGTAAGAAAGGAAATAGAACAGAGGGACCACTAGTTAAGTGCCGGCCTGTGAAAAAGAAACGATATGTATACACAAAATCAGCTTTTCCGGTATTTTTTTTTTGGAGTATGAGGTATGAGCCAGTGAGCGTATATGTATGGAGCAAGAGTCCGTTAACATCGAATAAAAAACAGTTGAAATTAATGGACATCACTACTCTTCATTCACTAAAGTCATTCGCTACTACATATCGTGAAATGTTACCGAATTGCTTTCTACACTTCCCTGATTGGTCAAGCTTTTCGCGGCAAGGAAGCAGAGACGCGGTCATCTTACAAATACGCGAAATAAATATTAAAAAAAAAAAGTCAAGTGATGACGACGTGAAATCTCGAAGGAAAAAGCTCAGAACGTAACAAAAAAAAAATACAATTGTTTCGACGTTGCGATTGTTCATCGGAAGTAACTTTGGCCAATCAAGGTTAAAAATATTAATATACTAAACAGCAAAAATCCAAACGTGTGTTTATATATCGATATTAATAACATTATATATAAACAGGCAGCAAGCAATTAATTCAAAAGAGCATTAATAACATATCGTCCGGGGAAGACATAGATCTTTCGATCTTCTTTTTTTTTTCTCGCAGGTGCAAGAGTCAAGGAAGTGAGGAGGCGTTGAGATGTTCCAGACGGGATGAAATCTCGGAAAGAAATGGGCGAACTTCGATGTCGTTATCGTCGATATGGACGGGGGGAAAAATTAGCAATGGACATAACGGAATATTCTCGCGAGAGGCGTTTATACGCAGATTACTTGACCGATAGCCGATTATTAGTACACAGTTCCGATCGAGTGTCCTGTTTCTGAGTACGCAAGAAAAACTATTTCTCATTTGCAAGCGGAATACACTACAAAAGAAAGTTTATATTCTCCAAACAGAAAAAGGAAAAAAGAGTGATATACAGTTCTGGGCATACTTCGCGCAAATTCGTTCAACCAAAAGAGCAAAGGCAACGAAAAAAAAAAATAAATAACGAGAAAATACAAGAAGTACTAAGGTAAGACATACAAAGCACACAAACTTTCTGGTCATTAAGTGAACTTGTAATGAATCAATAAACAGTCTGTGCATCGTTTCCAGTTTCAATTATATTCCTTTTATTTGAATTCATCATCAATAAATTTCACGTGACCCGAACTCAGTGCAAGTCATCGTAGTACATCACAAATAGGTATTGTTATGATTACTAATTATCATCGTTATTGTATGTTACCAAATATTATAATAAGTGTTTACCGTAAGACCAATCGTAATTAGTTAATAAATCGATCGTATATTTCCGATTTCTATCTGCAATATTTAATTAAACGACATTACATTGTGTATATCCTTACTCTTTTTCGTAAACGTTTCCTTTACTTAATCGTAAATACGTGAAATCGATCATATATTATCTCGGATTAGGGGATAGAGAGGGTGCTATCGTTCTCACTATGGTGATGAAAGATGAAAGAGGGAGGAGAGGGGGTAGAATGTGGGTGGTAAGGGTACGATGTGTATAATTATAAAACTGATAAAAAGACCTCCGAGATTTCGTATTGCTAATTCGCGCCGAAATAATTCTTTGTATTTCGCCCAGGCTGGAAATTCTGATGCGAGCGCAAAATTAGTTTTCACCTATAGTTTAACGAGCGATCGGTCGAGCTGCTTGCAATATCGATTGCTTATAATCGATATATTTAGAAAAAGAAAAACACTATATTTATGTGTACATATAGTGTCTTTTTGTCGAATTGTTGCGATACAAAAAGAATCGCGATTGTGTTGCGGTGAAATTCAAATAAGAGTAGCGAGTTATATTTCCCTTCGGTTTGTTGCTCTACCGGTTTTCTGCGCGATACAAAATACAATTAATTAATCAATTAATTAATTTGTTAACCTACCTACTATGTACACATGTATCACTATGTGCGTATGCATGGATGGACCGGCGCGTGTAAGCGTCATGTATCTGTATATGATTCTGCATACGTACATATATATTTAGATTTCCGAACGCTACGAAGCGCTCTGCATTGCGCATTGCAAAAAGTCACATTCTTTGCTACTCAAGTGCAATGGCTCGCGAGGGATCTGCGAGATTTCCCGTTCGTTGATTCGCCCGATTAACGTAATACCAATAGCCGAGATGAATAAGAATTATTATCGAAATAATAATCACATACACAGACACGACGTACAAATATATAAATAAACAAAATCAAACCGAATTGAATCGACGCACGGCTGCACAAGCGTTGGGTATCCTCGATTTTTCTTTCCCCGCGTTCTCTCTCCTAACGACTGCGAATCCTTTAAAATTTCAATGCGCCGTGATTGCCATCCTTCGTTGTTTTCGACTACGCGGGTTGTTAACAGTAGAATGGCTAAATCTATTATGTTATCAAATAAATTCAAATAGTTTTTAAGACGCATCACAATTTATATTCTTTTCTTGAATCATTTTTTTATTATTAACAGAATTGGTATCATTTTTTAAATATAAAATTGAAAAAAATGGCTCTTTTGTAAAGACACAAATTATGAAAAAATATTTGGCAAACAATCCTTATCTCTTTTTTCATTTTGCAAAATTGATATTCTAGACAAACTTATTGTTAGAATTCAGCCGTTCTAATGTTCCTCGTGACCTTTTTGCTTTCAAATTATTTCTAAATATTGAGAAAGACATTTAAATATTTCCTTCCTTACATGTAGCGCTCAATAATTTTTTGATAATATAGTTTTTACGTAAGTTTTTGAAATTACTTTATAAGTTTTTTTTTTAATTCGTTGCTATTTGGTTACACTGGGCATCAAGAGTATCGAATCGTGACTGAGCTACCATCTCCCCAAAAGCGTTTACCTTTTATCGGAATGTAAAATATAAATTTACTTTATTCTTTAATTCCAGACATTCCCGATACGCCGGTTCGTACGACCGTGTTGGGAAACGAGTGCATTAAATCCGAAACCCTCTACGACAAGTAGAGTTCATTATTTGCGAGTTGAATTCGCCAAGAAGTACCCCCGCAAATGAACCGACGCGAGTTTTCGCGCCGATATTGCGCTACTATCTCGATTTCATTCGTTTCCCTCCATCTTCGCCAGAGACTATACCACCGCGCGCGCGCGCGAGAGAGAGAGAGAGCTACATGCCCCGTGAAAACTGACTCGCAAAACTTGTTAATTTCGCGAGTGCCGCCGGGCGAAAACGGAAAAAGAGGCGATGACGGCTCCGGGGAAATCTGCGAACTCGCGCATTAGAAAACTCCCAGTGCATGCGGACGCGAAGTTTCGCAGGGGCGATCTTGTTATTGTTTCCGAAATGTTTCTCGCGCGCTCCACCAACTGCGGGGAGGCCCGCGTACCGAAGGCCGAGGCGATATTGCACGATCGTATCTCGGTTATCTCTTACCGAGTGCGCTTCGCAAGGATCGCAGTCTAATTCCGGAAAGCTTCGTCCGTTCTTCCCGAAGCACTTACAGAAGTACGATATTTTAATATTACTCTACGCCAACCTACATTTATTCCTAAGTGTCTCTGTAACACGTATATCTAGAGGAAATAATTAATTTAAGAAACGGGCGTATTTATAATAGAAGTGACAGAATTTCAGCGCAACCGCAATTTTCTACGAAATAATCGTGTCGCAAGATAGATCGTTTATGCGGTGTGAACCGAGATGCGAAAAATAATGTGAGCACACATCTTCGTTTGCATCGTTCGGCGACGACGTTTTGAAGACCCGACGTTTGAGAAACAACGATAACGGTCCGTGTGGCAAAAATAACTTTGATGATCATTCTATTTTTCGGTTTCCGCACGACAAATGTATTAAAAGCTGCTGATCGTTGCATGTTATTATTAATAACAAATCGGTCTAATTTATCTTATAATTTTATTTTTTTTTAATCTGACAAACGTTGCAGCATGTAACTTAAACTGAGCAAATGTTTTTTTTTAAGTGAAGATATTAGGTCAAAAATATAAAATCGAAAATTTCACAAAATAACTGAGCAAATGTTTTTTTAAGCGAAGATATTAGATCAAAAATATAAAATCAAAAGTTTTAAAAAATAAAAAATACCTAGTATAATCATCCCAACAGTTTAGCGATATCATAAAACATTATAAATCATATAAATCGAGATAAATTTAGAAAAACGCTTGTAAATAGTAGAAAAACCTAAATTAGAAGCTTCGCACAGTTTTATCGGTTGCACATTTGCAAATCTGTCTACTTCTATTAATCAGCCGTATATTCTGGTCTATATAAGTTAATCGTAAGTATTCATCACGTTTTCATCGTTGCCGTTATAATCGTACCTGATTTAGGAATTTATATACTCTCAATATTTTTAGACCTTTATGTCGCTCGCGATCTGTAGGAATCTATTGTATCTCTACGTGTGATATCTTAAATTAGATTTGCTTTGTCGTCACATCTTGCTGGATGTCGATATATTACTGCTGCTCATTGCATAATTTTCATTTCCCGCCGTCATTTCGCAACTACAAAATATATACGCAAAATCTTTGTCGTTCACGCAACTCGATTTCACCTCTCTCGCTGTTCGTCGCTTTCAATATCGAGCTTGCTTTATTTTTCATAAACGTCACCGTACGACTTCTATGGCTGCCGATATTCACTGCAAGTACCGAAAATCTATAATATACGTTACGTGCACTATAGATTTTCAGCACTGATGAATATCGGAACGCAGCCTATATTTATCTATTGCAAATTATACTCGCCAAAATATCAACTACACGGGATTGATCGCCATCAGTCGCTGTTACGACTGATTTTGAATCAATCGACGTAAATCGCGGAATTGTCATCGAAATCGTATTCACTAATCACCGACTACAGTTGCGCACTAGTATCGAGAGACTATACCGTCTCTACCGCTAAAGATATACATATCTCTCTTCACGATCGAACACGTGACATTAATTGAGTGAGCGTATAGAAATATATAGCGCTTTGTAATCCTAACTAGACACTCTCGAAGTTTCTCCCGTTACAATCCTCGCAATATTTGTCATGTGTTCTCAAAACTAATGTCCGATTTCCAGCCCAGGATCCATCGATACTATACCGTCACTATATCGATCGCTCGTCTGGCGCGACGAACGTAAGCCGTCCGGCTCGCGTAATCAGATCGCCTTATGGATCCGCGCGGCGTAAATTACTGTAATTAGCGACGTGTGTCTATATAACCCGCCTGCGAAATCAGGATATTCTCGGTGCCCGCTGCAATTTCATCCGTTGTCATCGTTACGCTCTAATCACCATAGGCGTTCCGTTACGCCCCGGTTGATTAATTCACCCGGCGCGTTACGCTCACGTGAGAAAAAAAAATAGAGAGGGAAGAAAAACGCAAAGAGAGAAAGAGAGAAAGAGAGAGTGAGAGAGCGAGGAAGGAGGGTGGGGGCGGGGGAAAGGGGGAATGAAAGGACGAAAAGAAGTGACGCGTTGGCGCGGCGTCGATCTGCCTTGTCGAACAATCGAACGTCATCGACACTCGGTGTCGAGTCGAGTCTAAAAGTCTATAACGCGCGCGTCGGAGCCTCTCTAGTAATACGCGTGAACGTAAATGAGATTGTGAATGGGATGATGATGGGCATGGGGATTGTGCAGGGGGGTGCACAGGGACGTCGTTGTAATGGTGGTGGGGGATGGTGGATGATTGACAGATTGCATCGTGGATACGGGCGACACCTGATTGGGGGGACCGGCCGGCACTTGGTACACGGTACTGGGCGCGGCCATCGGGCACCTTGAGGCCCCGGCTGCGCCGTGTTGGGCCCCATGCTGTTGTTGTTGTTGTTGCTGTTGTTGTTGTTGTTGTTGAATGTAGTTTGGTGGTAGACATACCTCGAGGCGGTCGGTACGTGGCATCTTCTGCGGCATCGCCACTGTCTGCGGTACCACGCCGAGCGGACTGCCGACGCCCGTTGGGTCCGCCGGGCCCATTATCGCCGGCATTATCGGGCTGGGCGCGAAGTACGGGCTGTACGTATTGCCAACCTGCGGCATACCGGTCAGGTACGGGTTCGTCGCCTGCGAAAACACACCCGGAAGATATCCAGGTAACACGGATTAGAACACACCTGTCCCCCGCCTTCGCTCCACGCGTTTTCGAGATTGTGCACGTCGCGACGCGCGCGATTTCGAGACCATATTCAAACGCGTGCTTTTTATACCTGAATACATTCGTGTACGGAGTATTGGTATTATGTGGCCAATAAAAACGTCATTTCTTATAAAGCGAGCCGATTTGATTGAAAATTTTGCGATTACAGCCATATTTTCAAATTATTTACAATAAGAGTTGATAATGCACAAAAATAGAAATACTAATTTCGAATGAATGTCGAATAAAAAGCACTATTTGCCTTAATTCAGCAATTCTCAAAAATTTCCGACAAAGTTACTTAAGTGTTACGAACTATTACATTACATGACGTTGGAAAAGATTAAAATGTATCTAATTAATAAATTTATATTTAACAAAAGTAATATGAGGTTTACTCTACATTACATAATGTATATTGCATGTTAATAAATGTACATATGTTCTGCATTTTCGTTAATAATTACGATTGACTACATAGCAAATTGTAACTGCGATTCAAGAATGTATTAAGAATGTGTGGGAAAAGATTTCCTTACAAATCAGCTCGTTTTAACGAACAGTTTAACTCTTCAACAAGGAGTTAAACGTTTTCTCCTGTTTGTGCCACCCCAATTACCAAATACTCTGTATATGCGATCTACCATTTCTGAATGTCCGTGTAAACTCTGCTTCAAGGTGCATTAAAGCTTTGCGAGCAATGCTCTCCGGTGTTTATCAACTTTAAGGCGCGCAATATACATCGCTTGGTTTACGAGCCATCGCCGTGCTCGCTTCAATTTCGGATAAATAAGCAACATCGTTAATATCTGGTGTAATAACAACATGTAATGAAGGTAAATTATATATTAATATATTGCCGAGAAGAAATTAATACACCGCGATCTTAAGCTGCTTAATCCGCAAAAACTCTGGGAATTTGGAACAAGTAACACGCATAAAAAATATATATACATCGAAACGTATTTGATAAGATGTAAAAATTTTACACATTTTGTCCCGATTTATCGTAAACAATTTAATCAAATAAAATTATTATTAGAAATTAGAATTAATTTTACATTTTTCTCTGAAACAAATTTAATTAGATATCAATTCTTTTCAACACTAGTTTAAGATAATGTCAAATTAAAATACACAAAAGTAAAAATAAAGTAACACTTAGCTGCAAAATTATTACCTAATTACACATCTAAAATTATTTTACTTGTAAATATTATTTATATTTCAAAATTATTATCAATATCAAAACTCGATAAATGAATTGAAACTTGTAAAAAAGTGACTTTTAGAGAAGTTACACGTGATAATATATACAAGGATTAACTTGAAACTTGAAAAACATGCGAAAGACGGAGAATCTGCCAAGAAAAGGCGTCTCGTTTACGGATCTCGCAAAGCCTTAATCGTCCTTTTTCTCTTCTCTTGTGCCCTCCCCTTCACTTTTAACGACAAGCGTACGTTCCCACACGAAGCGTTTGGTTTTGCAGCGAGAGCTGGCTCCCAGAAGCGAAGGCAGGTAATTTCAAGCGCATCCGAACGAGCAGAATACTCGTTCCTTCTTCTCAAAAGCCTCTGGTACCCTGGGAGCTTTCGTCGTTGTAAAAAAGCTTTCGGAAACGTGGCCAGGTAATTGTTGGAAAATATTAATCGAGCAGTATTTACGATCGGACATTAGTATCGCCAATTTTTCAGTTTGTCATAAAAAAAAACAAAGATGTGTTATTAATACTACAGAATTGAAATATTGTATGTATATCATATTTCCAAGATTACCATACCTCGTATCCATTTCTTTCGTCTCTTTGACTCTTATAAATTTCATTCGTATTATATACAAAAAAATCTAACAATTTTTATATTTAAATATTTCGTATATTATAATGTTAAACGTAAAAATATTTCAAAGAGAAAGAAGAAACACACGTCGTTTTCAGAGCCAAAGAACGCGCAAATTTTATTTAGCCGCAATACTTCATGCTCTCCTCTCTTCTACGGGAAAAACTTTACGGAAACATATACAAACAAATTTTCTTTCCTCAATAAACAAACAAAACATCTCGTAAAGCATGCAAATAAGTTATTGACTCACTGCGGCGCGCTCTTAAAATAAAAGTTTAAGCTTTCGTACGAACGCTTACTAATTACAGGCGCATCGCTTGAATGGCTACGGTGGATGTAAACTTATGAAAGTAATTCGCATAATGTATTTGGCAAAAAATATTGCAAACTGAAATTGAGTACAGACTATCGTGTTTTCCTATTACAAATTCATAAGTGACAAGCTCCTTTTTACATCCACCAAGCAGCCAGCGTGGCATTAAATTAACTAAAAATTAGTGGAAGCCAACCAAAACCAGGAGTTACCATAAAGGCGTGGGTAGCGAGAAGTTGCTGCTGGATTTGCTGTTGAAGGTGATGGTGTGGTGCCGGAGGTGCTGGTGCCTCCTGTTCACCAATGACGTAATTGGAGAACACACCAACAATCAACCACAACCACGTGAGCCACAGCGGCAAACATAGGGGACAGACAGGCAGTCATAGTATAGGGCTCGATGTCACGTAGCAACAAATATGAATGTATATCATGAGTAAAAAAAAAAAACAGAACAAGGAAGGCAAACGTTAATAACGAGAGAGATTTCGATTGTCCCTTTTAATTAAAAACAAAAAAAAAAGAAAAGAAACGATGACCTCGCGCGCGTGTACGCACTCGCGTACGAGCGTGAGTGCGTGAGAGCGAGCTCGGTCGACTTAGAGACACGCGCGGGAACAGGGGAGTCCAGAGGTAAAACGCGGAGAAGTTTCCTCGGTCGTCCAAGATTTATTCGGGTCGAAATTGCCCGAGCGCCGTGTCAACGACGCACGCGATGTCGCGTGAAATTTTGACGAGCCGACAAAACTTTCCCGCGCTACTCGATCTATCGTTTGAAAGTTCGACATTACCGACATTGTGCTTTTCCCGTAATTAACGAGCCTCCCCCGTTGAATGATAAATAGAATTGTTCGCGATGAAAATCTAACATGTCCACACTAGGGGCTCTTAACTTGCGTGTTGACCTTTAAAAATTACTTGACGAGTCAAGTATTAAAAAGAAAAGAGTTGTTAAGTCACAAAAATAATTAAAATTTACTTGAGAATAATGATAAAAATAAAAATCACGAGTGTCATCATAATTTCAAAAGAGGCTGCAATACAAAATAAGGAGATTAACAATAAGAATTAACCGATCGTATCAGCGCAAAGATTCGATTCTGCAAATTGACTGTCTATCGAAAATATGTGGATAAGTCAGGTTTTACTCTAGGAAGTAAGGATGACACTGACCAAGAACATGCGACGTGCTAAACTTTAATTTTTAATAAAGAAAACTTTGTCTCTCGGTGCAATGTCCGCGAGAGGGAACGCATGTAAATATGGACGGCGAAGTGCTGCGCTTATATGTGGTGGCTCGAGCCTTGCCGGAAAAGCTTGTAAAATGTTTTAATTTAAGGTAATATACGAGATTGCGTACGCAAACGTGTAGCTTCTACATTAATAGCGTCTAGCTTCGAATCTCTTGGTACAAACAGTAACGGTGAAAAGAAAGCTCAAAAACACCTTGCCGTCGATAATCTACGGAGCGTTGCCTACCGAAATAGATAATTCTATATAGTGGTAACCCTCGACTAAACACAGACAAAAATCCAGATATTACGGTCGTGGTAAAAAAGAAGGTGTGTGAATGTGTGGATAGCAGAAGAAGTGGTGCAACGATCGTGTTAATTTGATGGACATACCACTGCGGGTACCTGCCCGGGCACGAGAGGCTGACCCGGCGTGAGGCCCTGCTGAATCTGCTGCATCAGCGCGTTTTTCAGCGCTAAGTGGTTGCGCCCGTTTATCAAGAGTTGGTCCTTCAGATGCTGTGGGGGATGGAAATACTTGCAAGGTGGCTTCTCTCGGTTACACCGGCCCTGAAACAAAAATACAGAACAGTGTTTAAAGAGCTGCCATCGTTTTACGATTCAGTGTCGTCGAGGACATAATGATCGGTGAGATACCTGATATTCGTATCAATGATACTATTATATAATAACGCGGATACTATTTTCGCGACACCGCATGATTTAATAATACTCTTATATCTGCATGTACTGCATATATATGCTGGACGCCGCAAAACAATGTTCTTTGACAACATATATTACTATCGCAATGTAAATATTAACTGCCAGTGATCGTACACTCGAGAAAATTCTATGTAAATCGCTCGAAATTCATCATTTTCTGATAAGAGACTCACGAATTTCTGATAAAATTATTGTAATGTCTAGTGTAAAAAAACTAACTTTCAATAATCAAGCAAATTGAAATACATGTGCAACTATCACTTTGTCAATCGATATTGATTCATACATCAAACTCGTCGAGTAATGTTGAACGTTATTATATTTGTATCATTTCGCTGAATTTCTTTCTAGTTTGTCTCCGCCGAATGATGCAAAATTATTCCATTGTTATTCTAACAATTAATACTGAAAGCTGGATATATGTGCTATAAATGTATTAATGAAATTGGATAAGGGATTGTAAAATACAATACCCAGTATTCAGTGTCGTTGAGGACATAATGATCGGTGAGATACCTGATATTCGTATCAATGATACTATGATATAATAACGCGGATACTATTTTCGCGACACCACATGATTTAATAATATTCTTATAGCTGCATATATATGCTGGACGCGGCAAAACAATGTTCTTTGACAAAACAATGCGTAATATAAACTGTCGTCGATAATTTAGCTACAAAAGAAACTCATTCACGTATAAGTGATTCACGATATGGCTAATATCCGAAATCACCTTTCACTATTCACCCTTCATATCGGATTTTCGTTTACTCTCGCCGTTCTCTCTCTCTCTCTCCCTCACCCAGCCTCTCCCTCTCATAATTTGGGTGTTGGGACGAACTGTAACGCGGTTTATGAGGTAAGTTGCGGGTGCAAGGCTGGAATACGGAAGTGGCACGAAGGCGGGAAAGTGGAAGGAGCGCCGTCGAGAGTGCCGAGCCGGGTCTCGGAAAGAGACTCGTGGCGGAGAAACGGAAGCCCGCGGGAAATGAAGGAAGGAAGGGGTAGACGGGACGGGAGAGAGAGGTCGCGCCTGGTGTCGCGGTGGTACTAATTAGACCTTAACAATATTAGTTCAGGTAAGACGTCTATATAGGGGCCGGGTGGTAGCCACCGCCAGAGCCGCCTGTGCTTTCTTACGGAAATCCAGTGGCTTTCGGTAATAGCGGCTTGCGAGCGTAAACTCCGTCAGAGACAGAGGGGCTGCGACAGTTAGGCGGCCAAGGGGAAGCGGTGGGCTGTGTTGGTGGTAGCGTCGGCGGGACGAGCGCTCAAATATCGCCTAATTAAGCACATTCGAGAGTTTCGAGGAATAATGTGTAGGTACCCGCCACGAGAAAGTTTCGACCCATTGAGAGGAAATGCTCCGCCCTCTTCATCGTCTTCGCCGTCGTCGCCGTCGCCGTCGCCGCCGCCGCCGCGCCGTTCTCCGCATCGTCGCGCTCCCCGGGAACCGACCTCTCGTTGACACGGAGCGGTTTAAGCTCGACTAATTGCACAAGACAAGATTCGAGCGTTTGCTCTTGCACAAGCTACATGGCGTGTACGCCGCGCTCGATGTCTGCATCGGAGGCTTTGACGTGATAACATTTGTTACTTCTCACGAACGGGCTGTTTTCAATGTGTCTGTTCTGTTTTCACTTTTAGTATGAATTAACTAGCCAAAGTAATCTTTTAAATTAACCAGATAAAGATCCTCATTTTCCGTTTAAACTTGACATTAAAGATACGAAAGATGGACAGAAATGTACAAACAGTCAAGAAAATAAAAAAAGATAAAGGAATACTAAAAGTATATAAGAAGTTCGGGACAAACAAAATGATAGCCAATGTTTTAAAAAATTAAGCATTTCAAAAAGAGTTCAGAGAAAAAAATGTCTCACTATATTATCTCAATTGTATTCTGATCTAAATAATGTGAGCAATACTTTGTATACTAAATATGTTAATAAATATCAGAATAATGCACATAAATATGGTCTTAGGATGCTTAAGCTGTATATTCTAGATGGTGCCAACTAGTGAGTGCAATATTAAAGTTGATTTAAAGGGGCTACTGATAAGAAACAGCATTCTCTGGGGAACTGTGCGAAACGCTCCCCTCTAATTTTAATGAAACTTTAATGATATTTAGAGGATCTCCGGAAACGGATAGCCTCATAAATTTCATACATAATAATGTAATGTCTCACAAATCTTTTAAGGACCAAATTGTTTCATCCTTATACAAATTTAATTTTAATTCTAACGAATCTACATATATTGTTCCACATAACCCTTTAAAAATCAAGATTATCAAATGTAATAATTGCGTTTCTCACTAATAAATTTTATATTAAAATCAATTCACAATCATTTCGAGAAAAATGTTGCGTACATTTACTATTAAAATGCAAGTTCTAAAAAAAATTGTTGGTTAAATTTTAAACATATTTATATTTAACTATGATATAAAATTATATTGATCTCTGAATGTAGCCACATCATTCTTATTTTATATTTTAACATATGTAATTAAATGTGAAGTTACAAAATATATAATCACAATAAAAATTGTAACATTAAGGTAAATTATTTTTTTCAATAATAAAAATTTAAAATGTGTCATCTAACATGTATAATATTGTAATATGCATAACTGTTCACAAAAATTTACTAATTATAGTTAATTACAAATAATACAATAAACACTAATGTCTTAGACAAAATTCCTATAAAAGTAGCAATATGACATTTTAGACAACCAATGTAATTTATGACACTAATACTCGTGTGCTGTTTAAAAATTTACAACGGGTAGAATATTGGAGAAGTCATTCCTTTGGTTCTGAAAATATAAACGAGTATGAACCTGATATCTCTGCGCACATACATGCGATAATAAGTAATATTCGATTTCATGTTTATCCGCTTAGATCCTAACATAAGGCAGCACACAAAGAAAGCTTTATTTTCACGTTACCAATTCGGAGAAGGTATTAACCTTATTACGTTCTAAGATGACGTAATAACTTCTGAGTCACGCAGTAACAAAATCCTACTTGTTTTAAGACTAAGTTTATAGAACCTTAGACAAACATGACTTAATTATGTTTCTCCAATGTCATATAGCTTTACTATTTACTATAGCATAGCTTTACTATAGCATTACTTTTTTAATTCAAGATTTATATAGAAAAATATTCAATTTAGAAATGAATAGTCTTCTGCTATTTTATACAGATAAACAAACTGATCACTAGCGTTATATGTCAATTTAATTGTCTAATATTATGCAAAAATATTTAAATTAAAACAATTATTGTTATAGTAATTATAAAAAATATACTTTTTTATGTTATTCATCTAATTTGATATTACATATTTGTCCATACAAATTAAGAATATTTATGCAGCTATCCGCATACTTGTATCATATAATTTCAATAAAGCAAACGCATTTTTTTTGCTCTATAATGGAAAGAATATGAAGCCGAGAAGGTTAAAAGACGAAATAAGTCCAATTGATATGGAGGCAGTAAATAATCTTCAGCAGTTTCGTTCCTTGATAACTCATCGGCGCGAAACGAGCAGGTGTGGTAAAGCCAAAAAATGCTTCCAGTCGACCCCTACGAGCGCAACGGGGAAACTTCTGTGCCTTCATTGTTTCAGTCTTCCGGCATTACAAAAGAAACGCCGTGGATGGGAGGCGGTCGGAGGCTCGAGACCGACTCAATTACAGTCGCTGAGCGACGCGATAATTGGGATCAAGATTGATTGTCTTCCTTCCTTTCGCGCTGACCTCCCACAAATACAAGCTACTCGGGACGTACATTTTCTTTTCTCCCGCGCGTCTCACATAAATAAACCAGTGCGGAAAACAAAACGTTTCGTCCAGACGGAATACGGCTCTAACCAAAAATTTTTTTCTCATTTCGCGATCAACTTTATCTAATATGAAGTTGTATGTTTTAGTAATTAAATACTCTGCAGTAGAATTGAAACTTAAATCAATCTAAATATATTATGATAACGCACAATCAAAGATATTTTACTTTGAAAATAAATTAAGATACATACTCTTTACTATAATTGATCCGCTCCATAATCACAAGTCTACAAAATTCTATTTAATTAAATATAGACAGAAGTTCAGCCTAATGAATTAAGATTTTATCAATAGAACGCTCCGATCCGTTGATGTTACATTGTAGTTACGTCGAAAATAGTGCAAAACGACGTACTTGCTCGATGTCAGCGTCATCCATTCGAGCCAAGCGACATAAAAAAATTTTATTGGCATCAATATCCGGCTCAAAATTACGAGGATCACATGTAAGAAGTATGATAGTAAACCGCGCGATAATAATTCGTCGTCGCGTGAGAGCACTCGGATCGTTTTCCCCGTCTAGCTGCGTGGAAAAAACCTACGCGAAGACATCCGCGAAAACGACTCGGCGACGGGGCGCAAGGAGGGTAAAAAGCAGGGAGGGTGGACGGCTAGGCGGGCTTGCGGGATGGTTGCTCACTTCATGGCGGCGGGAGGTCGATGTCGAGCAACCTTTTTCACCTCGATAAAGCCCTGTCGTCGAAGGTGGCCGACGAACACGATCCTTCAGACCCGGGCTAACCCCGTTTTATAACCTCTCACCCATCTACCGTCCCCGTCAGCTCCCTGTCGCAGCCCCGCCGCGCAACGAGAGCGCGCCGAGAAAGGGAGAGAACGTGTTCTCGCTGCTGAAATGAGCATCGCAGACAGAATGATAGAGAGAGACTATGCGGAGAGAGAGAAAGAGAGAGAGAGAGGGAGAGAAGGAAAGAAAGCGCGGAGAGAAAGAAATTGGGTGGATAAGAGGTGCGAAGGGGGGCGAGGGTGTCAACGGGTGTATGCCATCCACCCGTTGAGCCGTTGCAAGGGCTGCAGGACGGGTGAGCAAGATTACTAGGATTTGCGCGTAGATTTACATATCGATTTTCCCGGTGCGGAACAGTGTCGTATGCCGGCGAGGGCCCCCGCACACGATTTGCCTTAATTTCGCTGTGGGAGATATCTGCCACATTAGCCCGGTGGTTGTAGCTTAAACCTGGCTGTTTCACGACACGGCGATACCATTTCGGATCGCGCGGCTCGAAATTACCGGTGGTAACTCTCAAAGAAAACGCGGGGTTTAAACCTGGTGTAAAGAGGTGAGATTTTTCAGAAAGGAAAAGACCACCTTATCTCGCTCGCGCGATCCGACATGCTACAGCTTCGACTTTCTTGATACCGCAATCTTTTCGAAACAAGAGAGACGCGTTTCTTTACATTGCATTAAATTTCATTATTAGCATTATGAAATATAATTATTATTTTGACAATATAATTTATAAATTTGCTACGAATGTATAATTAAAACGCAACGTATGAGTACTTCATCTAAGAACGAATATGAATTGCTAGCAAAAAGGAGATGAAGATATAACAACGCGATATGGAGCGAGCAAAATGAAAAAGGGAAACTTACGGAAAAAGTTTCTCGTTAATTGGCTTCTGAAAGCGATTGCAAATATAACGCCGCATACAGCATAAACTAGCTCTGTACAAGAAAGTCTAACCGCTCGCTTATTCCGCAATACCCTTTCACAGCGACCAGTAATCGGATCAACGACGAAGGGATACCGACGACGAAGATATCGGGGATAGGACTGCGGGACGTAACCGACGGATATTGGTGCGATGATAGGCCAGATTGAGAGGAACTTTGTTATCTGGATTACTTAGGGGACTAGAAAAACATGGCATTGCTCCCCGATCGAATTTACAGTATCTATATGTATAGGTACATGTATAGACTACGAGGATGACCGCTCCTCAAGAATAACCGCGAAAGCTTTTTTCATGAATTCTTTACTATTACGCGTCTTCCGCATCTTCATGGATACCATATGAATTTATGTAAATGCACACATGTATGCATAATGTAATTATTTTGTCAGAAGGATGAATTTATATGTGATCCTTGTGCATAAGTATCTTTGCGCTATCTCACAGCTTGTGTCAGCCAGCAAATGTCCGATCCCGTTTAATTCCCTTAAGAATCCGAGGTATAGCCAGACGGGAATTGGCGCGTCAGTATATCAGTGAGAGAGGGAACCGCCGGCGGAAAGCCGATTGCGGACACTGCAAAAAAGCTCGCATCCTGGGGGAAACGAGTTTTGGATTTCGCATTGCGGAAAATAGACAACGGTTGCATACCTATGGCGAGAGAAAAAGAGAGAAGGGGGAGGGATAATGAATCGAGCGAAAGAGTCGATGATGCGGTCAGTCGGCGGAGGAGACCCGACGAGGTCTCGAAGTAAACCTCTCCATACGTGCCCTCTGCATCCAGATTCGTCACGCTCAGATCCGAGGGCTTTGCGGTCGCGACTACCGTCGGCAAACGTCGCCTGTACTCAATCGAGCCATC
>NW_012027153.1:890067-911752 GCF_000956235.1 Wasmannia auropunctata | reverse complement strand
CCCCCGGACCCCCGCTCGTCCGGCGCTCTTACTCGCCGTGGACGATCCGCAGCCGTCGCGTCGACCTCCTCGACGTCCCTCGTCCCGCTCTCACGGACGATGTGTTTTAGCTAAGGCGAGCCGGCCGGTTAATTCGAAAAGTGGCGGCTCTCTCTTTCTCTACCTCCACGTTTCCTCCGCGCGCGTATCCGCCCACTCTTCTCACTCACTTCTTCTCCCTCTTCCCATTCGCGGCCGAGACCGTCTTGGAGAACCCACCCGGATGCCGAGAGAAAGCCGGACCAAATGACATTAGGGGTCTCGTTTCATTACGGCGACGGACGTGAAAGCACAGCTGAGTCAGTGGCTATACCCCTGGTGTATAAAAGGAAGTCCGTTCTCCTCCCTTTTGTTTTTTCCCACCGCTTCCTCACCGCGTCCACTTCCTTCTTCTCTCCTGCAGATCTTTACGGCGTTACGGGACAATTTTCTTTTTGTTTCGAGCATTTTCATTACCTATATCTCTCTTCATTGTGATCTCGGCGTTTGTATTGGACGGGAGACAAACGGGGAAACTCTGGTCTCTCTTTCCCGAAGCATTATCGAAATCACACGGTGGAAAGTTTTTTAAAACATGTAAGATTACAGAAGTTATAAAGAACTATCTCATCGTTAGATAACATCAATAAACTTTAATTAATCAATTGGAAAAAGTAGCGTCATTTTTTTTGCATTAAACATTATATGTGAGAATTTTCAATAAATACGTAACAGATATATTAAATAACACAATTAAAGAATCAAGAATTTAGAAGTTTGAAAATTACCGAAACTCTCTAATTTTCAGCATTAAGTGTTTTCGCAATTGCCCCGATTCTGATGTAGAGAGCCGCCATTCTTCTTATAATTCAACATCTGTGAGTTAAATGAAGCGCGCGCGAGAGAAACATTTGCAATTAGATGAGGTTTATTCGAAAAAAAAAGCAGCGTTAAACAAATTAACGTCTCCAGCTGACGTGATGCTTTTGCAGTCGTTTAATTTAACGTTGTCCGCGCCTCGCAATATGCGGCGGTATTTCGCAGTCGCAAAGTTCTATTTCCGAGACGCAGCGCGCGACAGTTAACGACGTGACATTATTAACGGCACTCGCTCTCGCAAACGCCCGGAACGCCCCTCCCGGCTAAATTAACGGACAACGCACGAGCGGGCGTCTTCGCTGCGGACAAATTTCACCAGGATCGACACGTTGACGTTGCCGCATGCCCATTCGCGCATCATCCCGGCGGCGCTCTCACACGGTACATATTAATGAGTAAAAGTTGATCCCCGATACACGAGCGATATCCTTTATGTAGATCACGAACTCTATTAGATGGTGTCTGTAGAATCTCGGCGCGATGCCGTCTATATATATTAGTTCCCGGTCTCTTCAGAGCGTACGTCGCGCAGCGCGGGAGTTCTCTGACGCAATTCTTAGAGGAACTTGTACACGTTGCACGTATGTCATCGCGTCGGTTGGCATTACATGCGGTACATGGTAATAGGAGTGCTCAATCGGCATATGAAGTGCGTATTACAGAGGACGAAGTTGACATAAGGATGTGCCTGTGTAATCTGCATCGCGGAGGTATCATATACTGCATTCTAAACACCTGCGAATTATTATTCTTTGGTTTCAGTCGTGTGAGAAATCACACAGTAGATTCAGTTTAATTACAATTGCTCTGACACATTATTGGATGTGTTCATTATCCCGAAAATTCCTTATTATCATTTATTGTCTCGAATTGTTGCTCATTACATTATGTCGCAAATGATATTTTGAGAACAATATTCTTCACTCTTTGGAACAATTTTTTTTCTGGCATCGCTTTATTTTGACACAAATCACGAGAGTTTTAGTTGTCAAAAAGCATAAATAATTTTGAATTTATAATAAATTATTTTATAGCTTAAATATAGAAAATGGAAATATATATCGCCGAGAGAGAGAGAGAGAGAGAGAGAGAGAGAGAGAGAGAGAGAGAGAGAGAGAGAGAGAGAGAGAGATACCTCATACATCTTTCTGCCCATAAATTACAAAGCGTCATTGATTGTTCCAATATCAAAATAATGATATTATTTTGACATCGGCTAATCCAATTGAAAATAATGAAATTGTGTGACCGTGTAATTCAGCACGCCACATTATATGACAGATGATCGCCGTTTCGACACGTCAATATCGATGCACGATTATAAATACTAATTAAGAGCGCAAGCGAATCTTGATGGACAGCTGTTGCGGCTGCAATTGCATTGGAAACATCATCTAGAACGATCGATAGGGAGTGCGCGCCTGTGCGTGTGCGGCGCGCTCATATCGCACGCGTGTGCGTGTAATTGAAACTCAAACGGGAACACAAAAATCACACACGGATCCCGAAACTGAATTCGCTTTGCGCGAGAGACAAAATTCGATCGATGATTTTTTAATGCGCGTAATCGGATTTCCCCATGGTGTGGTGCGCGCCGATATTTACGATTTACCATCGTGTTACATATCGAGAGGACATAGTTCAAACATTTCCCGAAACGTCGGTCTTTTTTATTTTCTGTTTGTGCACGTTGAGTAAGTTCGTGCTGCAGCAAATAATGATACAGACTGATACGGTCATTCAAAGGGCTTGAAAATATCAATACTGTACGTGAGCTTCATAAAATGCGGACGTACTTTGAGTTCACACAACAAATTGGCGAAAGCAAATTCGTGGAAAATGACATTTAAAAAATATATATATAGGTATATATATTTAAATGTTTAAAATGTAAAGTATCTAATCTGTTGAACTAACAAATAATACATAAATAAATTTAAAAAAATAAAATTATTGATGTAGATCGCTTTATTTCAATAAATAAAATTCAATGAACCTCTTATTTCAGCTTAAAAATCCATTACAGTATAAGCAATAATATAAAACGTATATACCAATAACAAGGTATAGATCAGTATTTAATTAGACGCATTTATTAAGCATCATATTTATAGAGTATCGTTACATCGATAACATAATACTGCGTATATATCTTTTTCTGATGAAACAAAAGAACTGACCACTGTATAGGTCGGAGGTCCCCCACTATACCATTTGCGCAATAAATTTACCCGTTGGCCACGATGGTACTTCCTTGGCGCAATCCGTGAATGTTGTGCTCTGATTGTCGTTAGATCGACAATTTAACAAGACGATTCTCCGAGTGTGAGTTATCGTTTAATGAACGCCTCTTCGACTTCGGAGTGTTGAAGTGCTCTAGACTCTAGTGCACAGCGTACGGAGCTGGTCTTACCACTTGAGCAAAGGGCTGCTAACCCTCGATTTTCCCACTCCCACCTCTCGCCCTTTCATCCTCCATCCCGCTCCCCCCCCTTTCTCTCTCTCTCTCTTTCTCAATCTCCGCACCACTGGTCTTTTCGTGCTCCTGCATGCTCAGACCAACTTCTCCCGTTAACCAGAGCCAGTGGAATTACGATAATTTGCAGAAGAGAACAAGGAAGGAGAAACTGGCGGTCAAGTAGAGAAAGAAACAGATAGAAGGAGCTCGGAGGTTCGAGTTTTTAGCCGTTTGATTCGTCAGCACAATTAAACGAATTAATAGGCGCCGCTTCGCTCGTTCAGTTTCTTCTTTCTCCGTTCCGGCGTTTAATCTGCTATCCACTGGGTTACGATCCTCCTCTCAACAACCTTACGGTTACCTCCGTGGTAACAATCACAGTTTACTAGACACATTGATTACCGCCGACCCAAATGATTACTTGTTTGTCGAAGAAAACCGACTATGATTTCAGATTTCTGCGAATGTAAAATCTAATAAAAATAAGTAAAATTCACGCAGAAAATGAGTGATATAATATTATTACTATATCATGATTATAATGTTATAATATTAAAATTAAAATTATCAGCATTAAATTTGACTTGATTATCATGATAATGAATAATGAATAATCAAATTGGATTATATCATATATTCTAAAGCTGCAAATAATTTTCTCTCTTTACAAAAAAATATTAGTCTCATAGTCTTTTTACAAAAGTAATAGTTATTTCCTCCAATTAATTTTTGCTAATCACCATTTATTTAAGAAATT
Source organism: Wasmannia auropunctata (assembly GCF_000956235.1). Classification (NCBI taxonomy): domain Eukaryota; kingdom Metazoa; phylum Arthropoda; class Insecta; order Hymenoptera; family Formicidae; genus Wasmannia; species Wasmannia auropunctata. Next base: position 907,640 of record NW_012027153.1, on the reverse strand, counting down.
AAAATTTTAAGTTACATCCTTGCAATCTTAAAAGCCGTTTATTTACAAAACGCAATGCGATCTTGACCATCGTAAAAAATTTCAACGTGTTTGCTTTGGCAACGACGAGCGAAGCTGGAAGCTGGTCCGTGACAGAATAACAATTTCGCGAATTAGACAGATCAAAGGGAGTAAAGTTCGACGGTGATCCAGGCGGAAAGAAAACCGAGACGAAGAAGGACGCGGAGGTGGAAGAGAGAAGAGCAACGTACGAGCGCGAAAGCGGGGCCAGCTCAAAGGCGAAGAAAATTTTCCCCGAGTTCTAAGTGATAGAAAAAAAGAGACGTTAGAAGGCACGGTGTGCCACTCGCAGCACTCGTTTCTATAACGCCTCCTCTTGCACTCACTCCTTCGTCCCCCCCCCCACCTCTCACTCTCTCACGCTTACCCTTGCCGCTCACCCTCGACTCTTCCTTCCGTCATCCATCGTGCTAAGAGTCTTGCTGAACATCAAAGGCTTTGCATAGCTCTCTCCCGCGTGCACGATAAAATAGACACGATGTACCAAAGGCAAACCACTAAGCCTCTCCTGCTCTCCGAAAGCCCTGATTCAAATCGGGCTCGACGTGACACGATAATTATTGCTCGTCCTCCTCAGCCTTCTCGTGAGAGTAAATTTGTCCCTGACTTTCGTACAACAACTGCATGCAATCACACAGAACACTATACCGATGTTAGAGTTCTATGTGTAGTCTATAATAACTCGTCTATAATAATTATTTCTTTTTGAGAACAATGTATTAAATATCTTGAAAAGTCGTTATATAAGTAAAACTTACACATTAGTAGTTGAAATAACCATCTTCATAAAATTCGGAAATAAAATATTAAAAAGTCAACAAAATTACTCAGATAATTTTCGTGTAATTTTGAAATAAAATCCGCTTTCAACGCGTAGCTAAAAATTTTAATATACTTTTCGGAAAAGAACATTTTACCTCACTTTATGGATAAAATAAAATTCCTTTTCCTGGAAAAGAATATAGAGACTTTTATTTTACAATTAGTATAATAAAAAAAAAACATGATAATAAATGCACAAAAAATAAACATAAGTATGTAAAAAAACAATGGTATGTACACGAATGCGCGAAACATTTTGGTACGGGAATTAAGAATTTATTGCTATTAGCAAATCGGATTTCAAATAAATGCGACGCGCAAAAGTAAACAAAGTGTATTACCCTCCGGCTATTATCGGGGCCATTAATCGATAATGGAACGCATTACACGCGGCGTTACACAGCATAATAAAATTTTATAACGTATATTCATCGAATTGACCAACACGTCCCACACGGCGCAATGTAATTTCGTCGTTGCGCATAGCGCGCGAGCGCGCTCAGGGGTCGCGCGCGTGCACGGGCGCATACGCATACAGATACACACACACACACACACACACACACACACACATACATACACCCGTCATGTACACTTATAAATTCGCGACGTGCACGCGGCACAATGTCGCCTAATATGCATGTAAATCACAGTGGTGCGTAGAAACCGCCGGTTGCGGTTCAATCTCGAGTTGCGGCGCAACTCACGCCGTCCGCTTACAAATTCATGTGATTTTCTACGGTGATTACCAGCGATGCCTCCCCTGCGAATCGGCCCATCATTTTTTATCGGCGTCTCGCATCGCGGATTACGCCTCTCTCTTTCTCTCGCTCTCTCGCGCTGCGATAAATATTTAACGGGCCGGGTCCTGCCGTTGCGCTTGCGGCCGTACCCGAAACCGCGGCGGCGGCCGGCGCAATTTATCGCGTTAAACAATCGAAATTGTTGCGTCGCGTCGTTCCGAGATAGACGCGTACACGCCTCGAGCAATCGGCCAAACGCGAATTTTCGAATCTATCGGATCTACGCTTCTCTGCCGGCGTTTAGAAGCGCATTACATACGTTCGGCTGGCTTCATATCGGCCCCCACGGTACATTGATTTAATCCCCGATTCTATATAGAGTTCCGCGCGGCCGTGCGGCTACATCGCGTTGAGAATGGGAGGGAAAAAAGCGATTTCATCGCTGTTCGTTATTCGCCTTCGATCGAGATTACCTGACCGAAGCGGATAAATCTGACGACAAATCGCGAATAATGAGCGCGCGGAAATAACGAATCTCCCTCTGTTTCAATAATGTTATATGCATTCGACCGTCAACCTTAACCTTTCTGAATTCACGGCAGAGAAGTAATTATAAAAATTAAAATTATAGAGATATTTCAAAAATAAAATAAAAATACTATGGAAATCAAATTATGATTCAACTCTTTATAAGGATTTCTGCAACAATTATTATATTTAAATTTTATTTAAAAATTTATTTTGCAGAGGTTACTTTAATTTAAAAAAATGAATTTTTGTAGCTAATTATATTATATTTGTCGTATAAATATTATTTATTGTGCCTCAGTTAAAGTAAGGAAAGGTAGAATGTCATTCACAGCAATTTTGTGTTATAAATTAATAACAGTTATATATATTGCAATACTTTGTGTAATAAAAAATTTTGATATAACATAAAGAAACAAAACAAGAAATATTTATATAAAATGATCTTTTTCTATTACGAAAAAAAAATTAAATTATAAAAAAATAGCTATTTAAAATTTGCCCATCATTGCTAGAATCAGATATCAAATGTACATCAGTACATCGCTAGGCAATAAAACGATGTTAAAAAAAAATGGGATTACGTGTCGGTTAGCAAACGGAGATTTCAATTGTTTAAAATTTAATCACGACACTTGACATCACGGTATGCGACTTTTGACGCGAAAATACGCGAAACATTCCAAATATACAAAAATCGTAACACGCTCGACCATTCGCGCGTGGCACGAACGAATAAAAAAAGCTATTATAAAAGTGTAATTCGATACCGTAAAACTGCGGCTTTTGTATCGCAATCACGACATTTCCACTGTGTCATCGGATATAAAATCTGCCAGTAACACTTTCAGCAAAAAGTGGAATTTGAGTATCACATCGGTGTTAATTCTATAAAAACTAAGTTAAGTACTTTGGCGATGATTAAGAATCACTGTTTGTTCGTGCTGGGCCTCATACTGTCCTGGAAAAACATCATAACAATCCAATGCATCCTATAATAACGTCCGGTTAGAGCTAATCGATCGCGAATGCATTGCATTTTCTAGGACAAAAGACGAAAAAGGGTGAAAATGCGAAAAATCGACAAGTCACGCGAATGGTCATTTTTCAAAATACATATAGATTATCGCTGTCTACTTTGCAGAGAAAAATGAACAACATGATAGGCGAAAATATATTACTCATCCGCGTGCTCTAATTTTTATGAAGTACATGGACACAGACATTTCAACATTCGCGATAGTTTGATATATACGCGAAGCTTATAAAATTCACGAATTTTGATAAAAAGTTGATAAAAGAAATTTATAGTATAGAATTAACATAGAAATTATTCCGAAAAGATTTTAAAAGATTTAAATATTATCATACGCGTTGGTGGTGGAAAGACAACCGCCCAGATAGCAGGGAGGTTCAAATCCTGACGGAGGTAATATTTTTCGCAATAAAGTTTTTTTACAGGATTTAAAAGATACTCATTAGCATCACATTATTAAATTGAGTATGAATTTAGTCGTGATATTGCTTACTCCGGATTTAGTTTGAAGCTGTATTTTACGGCCAAATGTTCGACGCGCAGTTTACTTGAACTGAAAGGATTCGCACATGCAAATGTTATAAATGTTATTCAGCATCAAAATTCGCTTTGACTGTATGGTGTTTTCCCATCTTAATTGTTTGAATAATTTACGATTTATTCTCACTAGCGTTTATTTAAAAACAGGTTTAAAGGAGCTTATTAAATCACGCTTTCTCAAGACGAACGTTTTCCAGGACGATTTAGCGATGCAAATAAGGACATAAGATTTCTGACTTGTCAAATGGACCAGAGCGTCATTTTCGGATGACGAATAAGGTCAATCTGCCGCGTCCGATGTGATTCGCTTCGACGGATACTATGAGCGAAATCAGACGGCAATGTCGCGTGAAAGCTACTCTTGCGTAAACCGTCGTACCGTCATCTTGTTAGCCAAAGCAATTACCCAATTTCTATGCGCCAGTATAATATAAGTGGGGCCTCTGGGCTTAAATTCGCGTTGAAAATCCGAAAATTTTCAATTCTTCCTTCTTCTCCCTTTCCAAGCAAGTGCTATTGCATCTATTTCAGTATACTGATTATTCATAATTATTCAAAATTTTGTTTAAAGCTGTACTACATGTTAAACAATAATATATAAATATCTAAAATTTAAGAAGGCCAAGTTAATATTTTCAAATTGAAGAAATGTCTTTTGCAATGTAAAATTTAACGCATCTTTTGTAAATCTTCATTATTGTTGAGACAATTTTTTTAACTTCATCACATCCGTTTGTCTTGGGCGACTAATTGAACAGCCAAGCAAATTATGTTAATTTAATAATCCCTTCTATATGTAAAGTTTAAAATATCAAAGTAGATATTAATACAACGCTGTTGTTGTAATCGCGTCTTAATAGACGTCATGCGATCAAAGACTTTAAAGTTTGCAATTTACGTCAATGAGGTAAGCGGTTTATGACAGTGACGCATTAACGATTTCCCTGAAGCCGATCTGTTACCGTAACGGATATACCACGGTAATAACCCAAAGCTATAGATGATAGAGTTCATCACCTGGTCACCAGCTGTTGTCCACCACTGTCTCGCCCGGCCAAATGCACATCGCAAATAGCCGACCGAATTTTCCAAAGTTGAAATACCGCTAGCTATTCTCAGAATTCTAAACCAACAAAATTCTACCTATGAGATTAAAAAAAACCAAATCAGCGAAATATAACGAGATATAATATAACGTGAATTTGATATTTTTGTGAATTTGTTTTCATGTTTTCGCGCATTAAGATGCCAAAGAGAGAAACTCTTATTATCAATATAGAAATAAAAATATAGTGATTGACCATTAATACGCAATTATTAGAAACAAATACTTTCGGAAAAATAATAAAAATTTCATCTCAGAAGTAATTGTGATTTAACACAGAATTGCTCTTCCGTGGCGCATTTCGGTTGCCATCTTTATGAGTGGAAGGCCGTGCGAATGTACAAACTGGGTACCCATGCGTAAAACAGCACTTTTGCATATCAAATTCGCGTTGTGTGCGACTCGTGGCTCATTCAGTTTCCTATTCATACGCTGTTTCGGCACACAGAGCGAGAAAGAGGGAGGAGGAAGGGGAGGAGAGGAGAGAGAGAGAGAGAGAGAGAGAGAGAGAGAGAGAGAGAGAGACAACGGCGGACGCAAAGACCATCCACCGGCGTGAAATACGGAACAATCGTGCACAGTTCACCTACGAGAGATCCAGGTGCATGGCCACCTGCTGCTGCTGCCGCCGCTGTTACCCTCGAAATTCGCGATTCGCAAGACAGGCGAAACATTGCCGGCCGGAAGCCGGCGAAGAGGGGTCCTAGACAATGCCGCCCCGTTTCCGGGAGCCGGGCACGACTGCTTTAACACGCTCCGCTTTTGCTCCGTGTCGGACAAGAGACAACCCCGACCGTGCGCTGAAGATTTATTCGAACGCGCACGAAAGTCGAGAATCGGGCCGGGAGATGTGTTTTTAAAATGTAAATATTGGATCAAATGTGTCTCCCGCCCGGAAATGGGAAAGACTCGACAGATTTTCCACGGAAATATTGCTAGTTACGTTTGCGGAATTTCTCCAAATCGTATATAATGTTGTATGTGAATTTCTACAACGCGATATATTTCCTAGAAGAGCAATACAGTAAAATATCTATTATCAGAATCCGAATAATTGAGTTCTCGGTTAAACGTTCGATTATTCGTGTAATATAAACGAAACCACGAAACAAGAAATATTCCATATGTGTGTCAATTTACGCAGGCAAGTTTATATAGTATGTTCCTATAACATATTCTTGATTTCAATAATTTAGATTCTATAAATGTATCAGAGAAATGTCGGTGAAATATTGATTTTAAGATTAGAAATTAACATTCCCAATCACATTCCAAAATATACACTCGCTGTTCTCGAAACAAAACTCCAGATAATATGAAGCACAGAAAAGAAGCAGTTTCACCGAGATAGTTACTTTAAGAAAAATATTTGAACTAGCAAGTTATTCTCTGTCACACAAGAAATGGGAAAATAGAAGAAAAGAAAAATGACGAAGATTATTAAATTAGTTACAATTTTTGCTTTGTTGCATTCTTGCAATATTAATATATTTTAGATTTTTTAATTTAAAAATTAACGATTTTGAAATGAACGTAACAATTCGATTGTTAAAAAAAACTTGACTATTCGAACATCTTATTCCCAAGTAGTTCAAATATTATCTTAACGTTTTTCAAGAACGTTTAAAATGCTAATAAAAGAACAAACTAGAAAAAGCTGAAATCGTAATTTCTATTAGATAACAAAAAAAAAAGAGAAAATTTATCTCAATTTATTTCAATTTATCTCAAATAGCAATCTTAATTATTTGTTATTGTCATTCATTGTCTCAAACATTTTTTCTTAATCTTGATGTCAAATTACATTACATTAAAATAACATAATTTGCAGCATAATTTACTGCATTCGAATAATGCAGTAAAGGTTTCCTGAAAGAATCTCAGAGATGTCTAGTGAATATATGCAGTAGGGAGACTCTTCATCGACTATGCACGGAGTGATAATAAAATTGTCTCGCGACGCGCACGCGGGAGCTATAACAGAAGGAGGAGCACGCGATCGGGAACATACAGCTGCGAAATCGCGCGACTAAAAATGTATCGCTCCGGCTGGGATAAGCTTCCTCTCCACTATTGGGCGGGCCCGGTCGTAAGTCACACCGTGGCGTCATCGCATCGTAAAATATTTTCAATTCCTCGAAAATAACTCGGGTATTCGCAGCACGCGTGGCATCGTCCTGGATACACTTTGTTCGCGTTTTATTCATGGCATCGTAAATCACCCGGGCCTGCGACCGTCTCCCTCTACCACCCCTTGGCTCGTCCTCCAACCCCCCGACTCCCCCTTCCTGCCCTGCCCTCCCTCCTCCCGCGACGCAACTGCGTTACCATGTAAATGTTGCGCAATTAGTCATGGAAACTTTGTCACGTGTAAGTTACGGCGCAGTGCTGGAACCGTTCTTCAAATTTACGGGAGTTTCCGGAGTACTTGAAAATAAGGGAGGAGGCCGTTAAAACGAGGTTAGAGGCGACGACGAGCCGTCGCGAGCTGTCGTGGCGAGATTTTAAATCAAATTATTTCAAAGTGAGATCCCACTCGTTCGCCAACGTCACTCCACCGTCTTTTTTGACCGCGAGAAAGGGTGAAAGGGCCTGTGAATAGACATGAGGGGGGGAGGCAGCAACGAAGGAAGGCACAAAATTACTAACGACACGTGCTGGCTCTCGAATCTCGCGAGAATATAGTCGGCGTACCGCTTTGTAAGGATCTCAAAGAGAAAAGGGCTGAAACGGGCGAGCGAGTTTCCATTGTTTCGATGCTTCGCCACCCCTCCCCTCCACCACATTCGACCATTATTCGCTTTCATGGCGCGAACAAATGTTATTGCTTATTAAAGCGATCGCGCCTCTCTTATTTGAAAATCCAGCAAAGACTGAATATACTTAGAGCGAATTATTACTGTACCATGATCGCTAGATCGGTACATGCAACCACAACTAGAAGTAGCTAGCAAGTACGTAAACGTACTGCTTTGGGCTATTCGAATACGGAAACTAAGTAGGAGTAATAAACGCAAAGCTGCACGTAAAGCATGACAGACCGTCTTATGTGATTTTCTCAGTCTTCCGTAATGAGAATAAACAGGAAGAGAGAGAGAGAGAGAGAGAGAGAGAGAGAGAGAGAGAGCTTGGAGGAAACAAATATATATTCTCTTACAAAACTAAAAACATAATAATGACGTTATCATCTTTTTCATGTTACAGCTGAGAATTAAGAGCAACAAAATGCGATGATTTATATCAACATCGGCAATACACGAATCATTGCTCCTCACTGTACATAAAACTGTAGAACAAATCAAGAATACAAAGAAAGTCGCAGAAAGTTTTGAAATATCTTGTCTTTTGGTAACAGATACTAAAATACTAAAAGTACACAATTTTATTAATCACAGACGTTATAGAGCAACAAGCAAATTCGCAAAGAACACAATTTCACCTTATTATGTATCGATACTTCTGTGAACGTAAATATCTTGAATTATTCGCTCGACCCGCGAAGTCGGACACGCGGAATACGGAAGAAATTTCAAGGAGCTTTAAACTAATAAGCTTAATGGTGGACGAAGCAGCCGTGTCCTTTGTGCAGAAGTAGAATCGGGGAAGTTCCACGTGGTACGACCGCACGTGGGGTTTCGTGGGTGCACGTAAGTACTCGAAGTAGATTGCGTCAAGGTAGGAAGACATTCGGTCGCCATAGTTTCGCTAGTCTCTAAAAGGGGACCAAGTGGAAAGGCTAGTTCTCTCGGATCTCTAGGTAGGGAGGGGGCAAGGGGGTGTGAGTGCACCTACACACTCACGTAACTATACCGCCTTATGCCCGACGACCATCGCGCGAGTTTCTCTCTCTCTCTCTCTCTCTCTCTCTCTCTCTCTCTCTCTCTCTCTCTCTCTCTCTCTCTCTCTTTCTCTCTCGTTTTGCCTAAGCGCGAGCTATTAGAGTAGATCCCTGCGAATTTGCACGTGGTCGAAGTCGCAGGGAACCGCGAAGTTCCTGCGAAAGCAAATCCAGAGTAAATCGACTGCTTAATCGAGTGACGTGAAATTTGAATAAAGTCTCAGGATCCGATAAATACGGAGTGCGCCGCGCGAGTTTCCTCGTCGATTCGAATTATCGGTGTGATAAGACCGTCGACGGTAAGACAAAACTAGCAAAAAAAATTCAAAGTGCGACGTTCGAACACCTCAGGAGAACGATTTAATTGCTTCGGAAGATAGTCATGACGACAAATCAATCAAAAAGTGAATAAAACAGCGCTATATAATTTATCATTAACGTTTGAACGATTGAGAATAATTTCAAGAGAGAACACTATGCTAACCTGAAGATACAAGATAAAATAAATGAAATAAAAATAAAAATTTATATATAGTATAAATCAATAAAAATAATTTAAATAAAAATATAATTATAATAAACGTTTCATTTTCGCTCATATTATATCTTCGCATTGCTTTTTGTGACATCAATCGCCGTAAGCTATAAAATTATTTATCTGTTTAAACTGTCATTATTATTAGACATTTCATTAATCGGTGAATCAATAGTCATCAGTGATCAATTCTTACTGATACTACGAATAATTAATATCAAATTATCCATGAAACTAATTATATTTAACAATCTACTCCATTATTTGTCCATATCAACCGTCACCATCGAAAGTACTACACTTTCGCGAGCACGAAAGAAGGAATGTACGAAAAAGAAAAAGTTATAATAGTTATAAGAAAAGGGAAAGTGTCAAAAACAGAATGTTTCATCGCCCTAGTTTTAAGTCACTTTCTATGCACTATCACGTGCCTCAGAAATACTCACATAACAACGCGTACGCTGCACAGCTCTTTGAGAATATTGGAACCGTCCAGCGAGTCTCGCAAAACTAATAACTTTAATGAACGCCGTCGCGCGCGAAGCGCTCTTCTTTTAGGAGAGGACGCGACGCGGGCAAGAAAGACATTTGCATGAGGCACGTCCGCATGTGAATTCGTGGGTACGCATTCGAAGTAGATTGCGCCCGAGGTGCTGGGACATCTGGTGCTCCTCGCATCTCCTGCGTCGCAGAAACGGAGGTATAAGCGGGGAACGCCTGCTACGCGCATCGGCACGAATCCTCTCGAAACCAAGCGAGAACGAAAGGAGAGACGAAGAAAGGGTAAGAGGCAGGAAGAGAAGCGGAGCGTTCTGCTCTCGCAAAATGCCATCGCCTCGCTTTTGCCCTTAAGAGAGGAGGAAGAAGCCGGGGGGGGGGGAGAGCACGGCGCTTAGTTCTCGCAGGTGTTTCTAGCGAAATATGCAAAACCACACACGTGTCTGTCGTCCTAATGCGGTTGCTCGATGCGAAAAGACGTCAGCGAGAGTCCTTGGCAGACGCGCGCGTCTCCGATATTACGGATTCTTTAATACCATTGAATCCCGCACGCACGAGAAATTCTCAAGTGCCTGGAATCACGAAGCGCATCGTATTTAGATATTACTTTCATTCTTTTTACTGGAAAAATCGAAATTTTCTATAAATGTCAGAGGGGAGGCGTAATATCTTCCACGACAAATATAGTTTAGCAATTTGCATTGAAAAAAAAATCAGCTACTTGCATTTCTACGCATTTTATATAAAATTTGTACATTACATATAAATCACTTTCGTATAGATTTTTTACAGGAGAAAATTTTTCCCTCTCTACTATATAAATCTATATTTTTCTTATTAACGTTATACTAGCGAGACCCGAGAGTCTTTCAACTGCGACTTCAGCTTCTTCCCTCTTATATTTCTCGTATAAAAGCATCTAAAATTTCGGTAGTCTAGTCTTGCAGCGTCGAGGTTTGTCACGGCCGCATGTGAATTCTCCGGAAGGTATTCGAAGTTGATTGCGTCGAGGTAACAGGACATCTGGTCCTTTATATATGCCGAGCGTTTGCATAGACCGAAATTCCTTGAAGGGGAGCCAAGCAGGACGAGGTCCCGCGAGCTTAAAATGTCTCCATTTCGAGCAGGCACGAATCCACGCAGATGTTCCTCGCCTTGGATTATGCCAGTGCGACTGTAACGTACTTGTTTTCTTTCTCCTGCGAGAAGAAGCAATCTCGTTCATTGTCACACACAAAAAAAGAGACGTGCTTTCAAGAAAATTAATCTGATTGCAAAAATTTGATTAGAAGTATCAATAATGGCTTTGACAATGAAGCCTCAAACTGCAATTCTAGCAAAACTCATTCGAAGTTATATGAAATAAGACGAATTTTTCTGGACCGTTATAGATACCGCCTAGAAAGGAAAGCACTTCCGTATACTCACTACTATACACGATATGTATACTCGACGAAAGCTAATATTATCGACTCGGTCATTGGCATAACAGATTGTGACAGTAATATCGCATTATTACCGCGTGCGTGCACACCTTGTCTCTGAAAAAAAATTATGTCTCTCGCGCGACATGCCAATCATCGCGGAATTACAGGTTGCAGTCGATGCACGTATGCATTACGTTCATACGCCAAGTGTAATCTGATTACGTAATCCGCGTTCAACGACGATCTTTCCGAGGTACTACTACTACTGCCTGGAGGTCTGGAGGAGTACCGAGCTTCCTCGTCGCGAATACAGAGCGTACGTACGGAAGATTGGGCGGGCAGAGTTGTCGAGAGAGGGTAGAGCGAAGGGCGTTTTCATTCCCCCTTTCGATGAACGGTAAATCGCGACATATACGATGCACAGATGCATTTCCATTCGAGGCCGCCGCACGATTTCAACTGCTGCGACTGCTGTCGGCAGTCGGATAACGCATAGCATTCCGGCATGCAACCGGTTTGAACTGCACTATGCGACATGTAAATTTTCCCCGGTGACGCACGCGTAAGTCAAACTGTCAACAACGCATGTGCATTTATGGTACGCAATCGATTCAATTATTTATTATATAAATAAATATTCCCAATGTGCGTAGCAAGAAATTGAAGGCATAATGTCCGATTGTAGAGATGTTTTGATATAAAACATAATTTTTGAATAATATATAATTTTATATGTGCAATAAATAATACATTTTCAAATCGCAGAGAAAGAGAAATCTCAATGTCAAAATAATAAAGAAAAAGATGTTGGACAAAGTTATGTAAATTCTAAATGTCACACAATCGTAATTGCAGGGATCGATAATTGAGACCTTCTCATTAGGAAGGATTTCTCGCCACGTAAAAAATTCTTTGGATCTCATAATTCCACTCGTATGTAGCTGCCTTTAAAATAAGATATGGTCGTTTATTTCAAGTTCCACTCGTTTAATATCTCATCTAGGATCTCATCCAGTAAACACGAGACGAGAGTCGGATAAGCACACTCTCGGCGCCAAATGCGCCGTGAACGTAGCGATGAGACTTTTTCCTAGGGTTGCTGCGCGCTATCGCAATTTGATGGCGTAGTCCGATTACGGACGTGGCAAAGCGGCGATGAGATTTTAAAGTACTGAATGCACTTACACATGGACCCCGTGTTAGCGGCCGGGGCACACGACGAAGACAGAGACGTGAGAGAAAGAGGTGGCGCGCGAGGGGGGGTGGCTGGGCGCGGACGGAGAGAGAGACAGAGAGCAACAGGTTGCAAGTAGAATTCGCGGATGTCAACCGGCAGGACGCGGAAGAGCGATTCAAGGCGGCCGGTATAACTGATCTCCTTATGACAACTCAAATTACTCCAGCCCGGTCTGACCGGGTCGCTATCCCTGCTCCGCCGCTGTTTAACTTTCGTGTCCTATTTCCGACCGGAGCCGTTCCCTTCCACCCCTCCCTACACCCCATAGCCTCTGGGACGTGATCCGATAGGTCTCGCGATATCGGAATTATTCGCATCCCGTTCCCGTTTGAGGCGACACCGCTCTCTTGAATATTTCAATTTTCCATCGGCACAGAGACGCGTCGCCGCGCAATCAAAAAGTGATGGAATTCGTGAGCAACGTGCCGGGCGCGGCGCACGACGATAGAAAGATAATAATTGGGCGTAACTGAATACATCGAATCTCTCCCCCCCCCCTTGTGTCCCGCGCGCGCGTGCGTTGAATTTTTCAGAACGCGGCGGCAAATTATCCCGCGAAGTCATATTGATTTGTCTCTCGGCAGCGCATCTGCCCGCGGGTTTTCTTCGGCGCCCGCCCGAAGGGTATATTACCGTGGGTCTTTGTGCAAAGCCCCTCGTCGGCACAAAGCGCAGTATTTGCCTTGATTCGATTCGAGAGCCATCGTAAGAGCTCGATCGCTAAGTGTGCGTTTAAAACCCTCCCTTCTCTCGGCCCTACTGCGGCGACGGCGGCGGTAGCGGCGGCGGCGGCGGCGGCGACGATCGTGGGCGTCTAATCGTCCGGAATGGATTCTGACCGCCCTCGTAAAAGTGCTGAATTAATGAGCGTTTCGACGATGCAGCGACGAAAAGCGCCAATCGAACGAAAGCGCGCGCGTTCCGTCGTTTTCACCCTTTCGCGAGTGCCGCCCTTTGAGATCTTTGTGAAAACAAATTAATTCGCCCGGCTGGAGATTATCCCGCGTACCGCAATATGACGCGTTGCGTTAACGACTGCGTTAATAGTGCAGGTAAATTGCATACCCATTTCGCGCGTGGGCTTCATTGTACTTAAACAGCTCATAAATTTAAAATCTTTTACATTAATATGTTAACTGCCTGGGGTAGTTCGTAATAACCGGCGCTATTAAAATTTTAAAATTAAAAAAATTAAAATAAAATAAACATTACCTATATAAATGTAGAATTTTATGGCACAACTATAGATAACATAAAAAGTGCACTATTTAACACGGTACTCACGAAAATCTTATTTAATCATATTACCCAATATTTTATCATTATAGGTATATGCAATAATAAAAATTCTATTATAATGGCAAAACATACAAACTTTGCTGATCAAATAACATGTTAAAACATTGTTCTGTAGTAAAACTTAGAATTTTCATTATTTTCAAGAATTTTTGCGATATAAATATAAAATCCTACAGGTGGTAAACTACAACAAAGCAAAACTACAGAAAGCTCAACCAATAGAAAAAATACGATAAAGCGATCGCTTCGATTAGCGCATACCGTTTTACAAGTGCACTCAGCTATCAGCGAATGATTATCGAATGTACACAACTCGGACGAGTACTTTGTCTCTGTATAAAGAACAATTCTCTCAAGTGGTTTCGCTAAAGTTACGAGGCTAACAAGCATCGTCAGACTCACTTCAAAAAATACGAGGAGAGACGATGATCGTATCTTTCTGAATCAAAAACTGAATTCATTTAATTTAAATTCCGCTCGTTAAGCGATACTCGGCAACTATTATGCGTTGATAACCACTTTCTGGTTTCCGCATTACAATCAATCTGTCACAAGAGTCGCCGCCGAAATTGCACAGCTCGATTAGCCCGATATCAAAGCTAACCGACCCCCGCGGCTAATTACGTGAAATCAAATTCCAAGCGTTTTGTGGAGAAAGTGGAATTAATTAAAGCGCGATATTCTTCGGTTTTGCATTTGTCCGCCGCAAAGAAGTACACGCTATTAACATGCAAACACCCAATACAACGATAACAAAACTTGAATACGCGGTTTAATTAATCATTGAACAAATAAGGATTAAAAAGATAAAGTGAAGATAAAAAACAGCTGTACACAAAATAGTATAAAATTGTATTTCATCTTTTTCTTCTCGTTGCTTCCATTATTTATTGTTAGCTTTCATGGCGATAAATATTGATCATTTACTTATTTTCTGTATATGGTTTCCATTATATTTAACTAATTGAAATAGGTACAATCAACACTCTCTTTCTGAAAGTGAAATAATCCCTTTCACAAAGTGACAAAAGAAACCTTCGAGTTTACTGAAGCACCTTGCATCCTTCTTCATTTCGCCCCATGCAACGAACTCGTGCAGCTCAATTAGTTCGAGATCCGAACTGACGGCGCGGCGAAACGATGGTTTCACACAGAAGCGCAGACCAACGCAAATGAATCGAAAAATAACGTTTCCGCAAAAGTCGCGCGAAAAAGGTAGCCGCGGCGGCAGGGTAGGTAGGTACTCACGGCGGCGCGTATATACGGCGCGTTCTCGTTCGTAAATTACAGCGGGAATAAAAGTAACCGGGAGGGGTCGCGCCGGCACGCGTGCCGTGCTCCGTAACTTATGAATTCCGCGTAATTAGGTGGGCAAACAGCGGCAGCAGCTGCGCGCGTGGATTTTGCCTGCACGCGAGACGAGGAGGGACCGAGAAGACGGGTCGTTGGCGGGAGAGAAATAGGTATAGAGGGGACAAGGAGAAGAGCCAGAGGGACGGGAGGCAAGAGAATAAAGCGGGCGAAACGACAGGGGCGGACGGCGGATGCGCGGGAGCGACGTGGAAAAAGTCCGTGCGAGGGTGGACCCCCAGGTGGAGATATAGCGGCGTAGGCGATGGAGAGTAGGTGTAGTCGACGTGGACGGGCGGCGGGACGGCGCGGGCGAAAAGAGGGTTCAAACTACCTCGGTTCATTTCCATAAATACTGCCGTAGCGACTGTCTGCGCACCCAGCGCGGGTGATCGTTCCACGGCGCGGACAGAAGCGGAGGGCGAGCGCGAGCTGCAGTCTAGGACTACGCCGCGCGAGAATCATAAAGACATCTCAAAATCTAATTTATCTTGGTTATAAATAAGTTTGCTCCCTCGTCAGACCTGACGGTAAAATGGATCGGTAAAAAATCGGAGAGAAGTAGTCGATTCATTTGCTAATTCTCTATTAATTAAAATTAAGAGAAGCTTAAATGCAGCATCAGTGTGATTAAAACAATTGCAGGGAATTCCTCGCGACACTTTCAACCGCAGATCGCGCGTTATTTTTTCGTCCATCGTACGCCCTCGGTTCGCACTTGTTTAGCTTCGCGGCACGTTGCTGCGTGCCACGACGACGACGGAAGATGTACTAAAAACAGGAATGAAGGGACGAAGGAGGAAGCGCGGGGGCGGACAGTGAGCAGAAGCCGAGGCGGAAAAGAACCGCCTGTTAAATTATCCTTCGCCGCAATTATCACGTTCCGTCTCGTCTCCTCCGGCCCACTTCGTATTCCACTCTCGAATGTTCTTGAGCTTCCTTCCTTTTTTTTACGCCGCCGCCGCGTCTCTCCCCCGCCCCAACCTCCCGCCCAACCCACCCGTTCCAACCGCGGCTCCTCTTCAGGCATCTCGAACCGCGCGGAGCTCTTTCCTCGCGGTAAAATCAGAACCGTTATAAATATCGCCTTTGAACGCGTTTTCTTCCATCTTCTTTTCTCCCTCCCCCCTTTTCTTCTTCCGCCAATTAATTGCAACATTTAAAAAGCGTGATCCCACAGCGTAATGCTAATCGCCCCGCGTTTTCCCAACCCATTCGCATTTTAATTCGCTACGACGCGATATCTAGCTTAATATCTTACGGTGTTCTGCCACATAATTTATAAGAAACGAATGGTACGTGCATTAATTTCATACACATCGCTGTGTATCACTTTAATTCTCTATATGTAATTTTCGTAAATAACGCACGTAAATATCTCCATTTATTCGACGTTTAACCTTTCGTTAATTCGTTTACGTGAATTACGTCGTGAAGCAGTGCCAATGATCACGTAATGCAATATGAAAATAACGATCGTGGATTTTCAACGACAGCTTCATAACTGTGCAGCTTGAAGAGATTAAATTACGGTAGATTTTCTACCGGTTACTCCAGATTTTAATTTTAATAATACGCTAACGGTTTATCACAGGAAATACGAGTCGCACTCGTAACTTTGCATAATTTCACTCAAGGAACGGGAACACAATTTTCTCTTCCACGTTCAGTCGCCGTCTTAAATGTCCTTTCTCCATAATGAGTAAAAAATAACGAATAATAGCGGCAACTATAACTCACTGTGCAATTTCAACAAAATTTATATTTAAAATAATTGTTTCAGAAAACTGAGAAATCAAGAAGAAACGATGTAATTTGAGAATAATACAACGACTATTTGTAACATAACGTTTTGTTAAAATATCAATTAATTGACTTTCTTGTCTACTATTTAAGCCACATGCAAGAAATATCAAATATTCATTTATATGTAAAACAAAAACAAAAAGTAAAATGTTATCTTATAAACTGATTAATAACAATAATATAATATAATAAGAAACAAAAAATTAAAATAGAATAAACTAAAGAAAAAATATATTTATAGAATACGATATAAATAATATCCAAGCATACAAAACTTACAAGGTCCTTTCTGGTCGGTGTCACATCGACATCACCACGATATTCACTCATCTTCGTTATATCAAGCTGGATGGAGATTAATTCCAATTACACGCGCTACGTTGAAATTCAAGTGAAGGCTGAGATCGAGTTGCGCAGTATACTACAGCAATAGGAGATATTTACGATACGTGTACCGTGTTGTGATGCCGTGACGCAAAACGAGGGCATGCACATGCTAACCGAAAGATAATGAACTACTAAGTCGTTACCAACAAATGTTTTTTTTCCCCCCTAAAACTAACAAACGCACAGAACAAAGACGTGTAAATAGATGAAACTGCAGCGGGCAGGAGATTGCGTCTAAAAATTTCAAGAGCCACGCGAAGATTGGAAAGAAGAAGATGTTGAAAAGGAGAAAGAGCAAGAGAGAGAGAGAGAGAGCTGTCTCTTATACACATCTCTGAGCGGGCTGGCAAGGCAGACCGATC
>NW_012027153.1:874815-890047 GCF_000956235.1 Wasmannia auropunctata | reverse complement strand
TAACGAATAGTAATTCGAGCCGCGCGAGAAAGAGAGAGAGAAAGAGAGAGAGAGGAGTAACGCGCAATAATTCAAATCCCGGGCAATTTTTCTCAGGCGAAGCGGGGTAGGTACGCTTGGCTATTTGTAATAAGGCAAGTAGAGATGAAGAAGGTTAGAAGAAAGGGAGAAGGGCGCGGGGGAGGGAGGGCATGCGTGCGTACGGAAAAGAGGGAGAGAGAAGGCGAGAGGACGAGAGAGAGAGAGAGACAGACAGGAGGATACGGGTGCGCGGGTATATACCCCAGGGGTGTGATAGTCGTACGATGTATGGTTATTGGGCGGCTGGCGGCATCGATTCTCACGACGAGGGAGCCACAGATCACCCGGAAACTGAAACTCCCGCCGTAGCACCAGCACTCCTGCATCTCCTCCGTGTTCTACACCCGCTGCCGCCGCCTCCTTCACTTCGTTCGTACGTATAACCAACCATCTACGCTGCGCTTCCATACGCTGGGCTAAATACTTTATTAGGAAGTTATACAATTTTCCCTCGACGCGCGAGCACCGTAATTCCGAAAACACCGATCGATCCGATAAAAACTCACCTAAGAGTTCACGTGGGCCTTAGCAGTCAAAAACGCAGAAATTGCAAGTAAATTAATCGACGAATTCACGAAATTTTCGTCAAATTATATATTCCAATAGAGTGTATCGTTAGGAGAAAAATTCAGACATTTTTATATGTCGCGTTATGTTAGGTCCTAAATTAATACTTTTTCTTTGAGATCGGAGTTTAATCTACGATCCGCGCAGTTATGGAAGATAAAATTTGCATATTTTCAATTCTCGAAATAAATTCATCAATTTGAAACATATCTAACGAAGCACATTTCGCATGTATCATGTTATCCGCCAAATAAAGCCCCTGGTCCCTCTAATGCAGCTGTGTAATTTTCCACTGTTCCACGTACAATTTGGCGAAATCTAATCTAATATTGCACACACTGTAATACCCGGGATATCGAGCCAATTAGATGACAATACGTAATTATTGTGGCGTAATATTCATTGCTATTTGCACGATGAAAAGCGAAAAGACTATTTGCGGTCGCGCCATGCGAATTTCATTCCGATAATCGCGTATAAAGCATTTACTATAACCCGTAACTACCATAATCTTTTACATACGTGAGATTCAACGACAGAACGCGTGATAGTTCTTGTAGGGATATCATCCGCGATGATACGTTAATGAGATAATTTAATATTAAACATTTTATTATTTTGTAATTAATACCAAATTCTGCAAATAGCATATAATTATTAAAGTCAACAATAGAATTGCATTCCGTAATAGAATTAAATAATAGGATTCCACTAACAGTTTTCACGTGTGTTTATTAAATTATATCCGAATATTAAACTATTTTCATTAGCTAAAAATTGCTCCCCTGCTAAAGCAAAAGCTATTTAGAAGTAATCACAAAATAGGATTTCGCGAAACAAACATGTTTAGTAATTCAAATTGCAATGTCTATTGCACCACGCCATCCAAATATCGTACGAATGTATCAACAGCCAACAGCGTCGCGCTGCATTCCCAAGTTGCATTCGGTGTAACAATCTCACGAAATTCCGAACTGACGCCCCGGTAAACAACGGCGCGACTCCCTCATGCGTCCGCGTAATTCTAGGGGACAATTTGCCGAAATCTAATCTAATATCATACTGTATAACGCCGGAGGGATATGGGGTCAATTGCGCGGCAATATCTCCTCTAACCGTGTGTAGCGTTTGTCAACTTCTCGTGTTTGCGCATCTGTAAGTAATGCGAATGCTTCGCTGATTCAAGGGGCTCCGGGGGGGATCGCAACATTGGGCGAATCAATGATCGGCACAAAGTTCGCCGATCGCTCGATCACGTCGTCCCTCCACCATCAAATTGATCCCGCCGCCTAATTGCGCATAGCGTCGTCAGACTGTCCCGAATCGCCTCAGACCGGAATCGAGAGGCAATTGGCCGCGACCTGACTTTGTCCCAAACCAAACGTCGTTATTGAAATATTTAGGATCGATACTGATCGACATTAGGACCCGCGTCCGGGGATCTATAATGTAGCGGCGTCTTGCGTTAGATACGCCAAGATTGTCTCTGTCTCGTATCGGACGAAGTCTTCGGATTGATATGGCCATATTGAAAGTTATCGGTTATTGACGTTGAGTGAAAGGTGTATTAATTAACCGCGGCTCGTGGCTGCGGTAGGTTGAATCGCCGGAAATCGTGACTGGAAGAGTATTTATATACCACTGGCAAACCGACTGATGATGATTTATTAAAGTTCGAGAAATAAGATTTCTTGGAAATAAAACATTCAAGATACGCACAAGATGACGCATAAAAAGAGAGTTACGAATATAAGAGAAGACCATGATATTTTGGAAAAAGTTATAGCTGAACAATCGACATCGCTATTATTAAAATAAAAGCCTAAATAAAATTTAGTAATAAAATAAAAAAAAACACAGAAAGTTGCGGTCAATTTATATTTTCATTGAAACATTTGAAACAAATTTGATCAGTTATTAGGCGTTCCGTGGATTAACTTCACGTTTGCCAAACATTAACTGTATATTCGATCGGCGAGGCAATGTAATTCGGTGCAATTATAACATCGTTGATATCAGCAGCACTCATTAGAACACGCTGTGTGTACTAGCTTCATCAAATATATGTGCACACAGGGGAAGCGAATGACCAAGTATCTAATTACTAATTGGTAGGGAATGATATGCGCGGAATATCGCATAGTTGCCGTGATATTTTGTACCAATATTTATTTATGACGTCTCTATAACGTTTAGTGTTGCAATAGTACTCTTCATCGATATCGTACTTACTTCAAGCGTCGTTCTCTATCACCGATATAACTGTTACCTATGTGTAGTTGTTAACACGACGAATGTGCACGCTTACCTGCAACAGAAAGCACAACCAAAATATATTAATATGTTACAAACTATTATAATAATACATCTAATATAAACAAAGGTTTGTTTAGATGCAAAGACAGAATAACGTTCTCTTTCATTCGGCACCGACGTAAACTTTTATTTACTATTTCGTTATTTTGCCATGACTCGATACCACTATGCATAAGATGGCGGAACAGTCTCGTTTGAAAGTCGAGAGGTAAGCCGTTCAAGGAAAAATTCTCGAAGGATTTTCCTACTTTTCCCAGTGGTATAAAGGTTACTAACAGAATCGCTTAAAGCGGGTATGCAGAAGTTGCACGGCAACCGGATACTATACTTGGCGCGCAGTTTTATTTCGCAGCGATAACAGCTCGAGAAAGATGTAGGCATTATTAGTAATGCCATTGACGCATATTCACTAAATCTTACTGATCTACTTTACAAAATATCAATGACGCATATACATTAAATTTTACGGATCTGAATATATACTGTTGTAGAAGGTGAGAAAATAGCAAAAATTGCTATGTGTATTTTCATTGCTAACGATATCTACTTACATCAACGAGAAAAAAAAATGCAAGAATATCGAGGACGTCACACATATACATATTAGCTAAAGAAATCCCCTCCCTTAATATTAACAAAATATGAATTGTGTTGTAATGAAATGTGAGATTGTAAATTAACTGAAATAAGTTTAATTAATTCAATATTGAATTGTATGTACAAAAAACCATTTCTCGCTTCTGTTTATAAAATGTCAAAGTAAAAGCCATTCTTTCATAAAGGGATTTCTTGATTGCATTGATATTTCATAAACAAATAAAAAAATACAATTCGAACCCCAAAATTAAACTTATTTGGACTAACTTATAAACTCAGATCTAATTACAAGACATTTAATTTTAAGTTTAAAAAATTGCAATAAATAATGGCTTCGAATCAAATTTTCGCAAAGAAGGAGTTGGTCCCGAATGACTGAAATTCGATGGTTTTAGAACTTCCTCTCCATACTTTCGCGAGTAAATGTCGCTTGCGAAATGTACTCAACGATCGTATCGACATTCTAATCCCCGAAATTCTCGCGGAACGATATCAACATAACGACGCGCGCGCGATGCGAGCGCAGACTCAGCTCGGTGCTACGCTATAAAAGTCGTGCGAGCTAGCTAGGCGGAAGAATAAAGAAATCCTCCAAGGACTCTTCCGACTTTCCGCACGGCGCGCGTTAGCAGATCGCATAAAGATTACTAATGGAATCCATACGAGCGTATAAAAGTTGCCCCGAGTGTGCCGGCTGCGATGCTTCGCGGCAACGCTATAGCGCGGCATTAGCGGGTTCGCGCGTATTTGACCCGCGATGGCCTTAGGTGGGAAAATACCGGTAGAAATACCGGGAAGGGGAGGAACTGGAGGCGAGACTGCATTTTAGCCGCGGCAACGGCGGAGCTCTCGCCCCGGCGCCGGCTGATTGGGAAAAGCCCCGGGGAGCCGTTTCGTCGTCTTCCTCACCTTCGTCTTTTTGGATTCTTATTCCACGTGCCGAGCCCGGCCATCCCCCGGTCCTCCCCCGCGCACCCGCCCTCACGATCGCTTTACGCGCCAACTACACACGAGGAAACGTGTGTAAATGGTGGACGTGGGTCCGTCGTAACCACCCAGGTACACTTTCCGCTTGCGCAGGATCCACTGAAAATTTTACAGCGACCCCGAAGAGACGGAGGAAGGAGTTAGACATCCGCGCTGGGGCTACCGAAGGCGGTCGGAGCGGTGGGCGCGGGGGGGGGGGAGTGGGAGAAGGCTCGAGAAGGCAGAAGGCTCGTTCGAATTTTCGTGTCTGCGACGTTTTAATAAATTACGAAAGCTTCGGGCGCACTTTCGCGGATAGCTCAACGGGGGATCGTTTACGGCGGCTTCGAAATGAATTTGTTATCGTCGTCGAGCCAGACGGCGAACGTGAACTTTCCGCTACGTGCCCGTCGATCATGCCAACGTCGAGCGGTTAGCAACTTGTTAGTCGATAAGTTCCCCGTATATAATATAGGCAATACGAACGTACATTAAATTATTACGTATTTTAGACAACTTACTTGTAGCATATTTCATCTAATTGTTATAATCATATCATCCACTATTTATTAACGGTTAGCCTTCCGAAGCTGACGTCGAATCTGTAACACAGTTACTAACGCTGGGGATATAAGATTTATTTAATTTATATGTGACTAAAAGACACTAATTAATATCAAGGAACTAGAATTCGTACAAAAAAGGAATGAATATCGACAATGAGTTTATTTTAACGACACTAATTCAAATTTGCATAATTGAGTGAGTCCAACAGATGAGCCATCGTCAGCATCGGAAGATTAAAATAAATATGAAAATATTATGTTGCAAAAAAATAGGACTGCTATATATTTTTCAAAAAAGCTAATTGCAGATAATCTAAATATACAGATCTAAAACGCTATTTATAATCACAATATTATTATCCATCATTTTCTTCAAAACAATTTGTCCAGCATTTATTTTGCAAAAGAGTTCATTATTCGTCGTAACGCGAATAATGTCTTCTCTTCAATTCACGTTATCGGATTGCATGCGATAATGCACGCTTTTTGCACACTGAGTGCTGCACAACGTATTATCACGTCAGAGAGTCACTGCATATTGTAATCACGACAATGGCCAAATCGTCAAATCGTTACCCTGGAAACGATGAAGCGGCTCGACGCTAAATAATTTAGCAGCTAGCATTAACTCCCCGATCTGATTGGACAATTAACGAGGGATCAAGTGAGGGCGGGTCTGGACGAACGGCCTAATCGAACGTAGAACTGGAATTATTTCCCTCGTGTTTCCGATAACTTTTATAAGGCGAAGAGCTTCATCATATACCCTTAATATCTATTTTCTTGGATCGATCCTCTTCTTCGCCTTCGAGCTCAACGGCTATTGTACTTATAATCATTGTTAGTTTTATAATTAAAGGGCCGATTTTCATATAAACTTACGTTTATTTTATTATTTAGCAACTTTTTATGTGGAACTACGATATTCACACTACGATGAGTTTTTATTTAAAAAAAGTTACTTAAGCGAGATGCATTATTTATAATTTATATATCAAATATATCGAATTATTGGCACGGTAATAATTCAATTAATCATTACTAAATAATACAAAATGAAAAACGTAAGTTATGCGAGCAATTTTAAAAGAAAAAATATTTTGGGACCCTCTGCATGTTTGTCTATGGCATTTTTCGTCCTCTGATATCATATCGCGTTCATCCGATCACGATATAATCCTCAAATAAGGACTAGCATAAAAAAGTGACTTAACGTAAGCCGGATAAAAGTGACACGGCGCGAGAATAGAGACAACCTCCTTCTTCGAAAGAAAAAAAAATCGCGCATTTTTTCATACTTACGAAACGGGCGCTCCTTTATGGCGATAAGAAGCCGAAGTATCGTATGACATAACTCAAACTCGGGCGGTGATCTGAACCGAGCGAAAATGCGTTCGATGATGCAATAATAGCGCGATAAATGTACCAAAGGGAAAGTAGAAAACACACATACCTACACACATACATTCATTCGCGTGCGCACGATAGAATGGAACGATTGCTCTCGATTTCGCCAAAAAAGAAAGGAAGACAAATAGCTTAAAAAAATCTCTTTGTCCGTGCTGTTTCAATAAATCTCTTTGTCCCGTTCCCCGCAGCATGACGACCAATTCCGGTTGGCGCTCCCGACTGTGACGAACGTAGTTTCAAAACCGGGCGGATCCCATTTCAGTTGCAGTTCGCGGCGCCAGATATCGTAATGATGGTACGCATGAATGGCGAGGAAGTCTCTATTGAGGGTCGCGCAGGAAAAGCAAACGAAACAAATGCGATCGGGGCACGCCGCGCGCTGACTTGAGTTCGAACCACAACGAGAAGGAGGACTGGCGAAATTACGCGAACGGAATATGTGAACATCTGAAAATAAACGAAAAAAAAAAGTAGAGGCCGAGCGAGCAAACTAGCGAAGGCGCAACGGGGATCGAGAGGAAAGGATAAGAGAAAAAAATGTCGAAAATAGGGTAATGTTAGATGGGGAAAGCAGGGGGAGGGGAGGGGGAGGGGGGAAGAGACAGCTAGAGACGGTGGAATTGTAGAATCTCTCTTGACAGGACGGTAGGGAGACGGAAGAGAAAAGGGGAAGAGTTTTGGGAGGGTGCGGAGGTGGTATAAAAGCGAGGTAGTGGAAATCCGGACTGGCTGAAAGGAGCGATGCGGGATTACGAAAGGATTTATTTGAGATTTTCTGCTGCCGCTACTGCCGCCGCCACCAACGCCGTCGACGTCGTCGTTGCCGTATAGCAACTGCAACTCGGCTCGGTTTGGTGTACAAATAACAAAAAAATAGGGAAGAGCGTGGAGAGCGACGAGAGAAGGGTAGAAGGAAGGAAGGAAGGATAACTCTCTCTCGGCGTGCAGTCACTAGGGTGGACAATAAAATCATGCCGATTGGCGTATCGAAACAGCATGTCGCGATGTTGCATTTGCCTGTACGTAAATCGGATTGCCTCCGTGCCGTATGTCGCGTACCCTGCTATTGTATTTGCTAACAACAAACCGTCCGTTTCTTTTTCTAGAGCTTACATCTAACGTCGAGTCTCACGTAAATAAAACCGATCTCGATGGCGTCACGTTAAATCGCACAAAATTGTTTTCAATATTTTCAAAAATAATTTCTCTCTTTCGCTCTTTCTCTCGTATGTTTTTATTTCACTATACAACTTTAGAAAAATAATACAGATATTTTTATACACTCTCTGCGAGAATCAAATCTTTTTTTTTTTTAACTGAGAAAATCACATATCTGATAGAGATATCATGATAGATTACTATTATTTTTTAAATATTGCTGTAGCTTTTCCTACGATATAAATGTGCGATTTAAAAACGGAACGCCGATTTTAATCACCGTTCATTAATATATAACCAAAAGATTCATTAATAAGTTTTTATTCGTCTTATTATAGCAATATTATAGAATTTCTACACTTTATCATAGTTATTATTAACATTATCGTTATTATTAACGTTATTATTTATTATTATCATTATCTTCATTAATGTACAGCACGAGCTTCTGCAAGATGAACTATCAAAATTGAAAGGTTTGATAAATTTTCTGCGGATATCGGGTCGCTCGAGGATGGAAATGTCCGTCAAGAATGGGCCATCTTCATCGAGAAGCCAGCAGTGCCTTCGTTATAATCTGGCGAATGAAAGTTTTCGTACTATCGAAAATACGTCAAGACGTATCGGGATTCGAGCGAGATGGCATCATCGTTATAGCAGGAACTAGCAGGCTGTGCGGAACCGCAATTAGTTTCGTTCCCTTTCCGTGTTCTCTCGCCTGTCAGTTCCAATCTTTTTACTTTATCTTACAAAAAATGAGAGACCGCGAAGAACACCGAGCAGAAAATAACGAAGGACTAACGACAAAAATTAAACGATCATCACGTTACAGTTTAAAAGCATCGAATTTTATTTTTAATGCCGATTCGATGTTACGATCGACTGATTGATGCTTTCGCGATGATTTGACGCAATCGATTCATTAATACTACAAATGTGTCTAATGAAATTACATAGAGAAATAGAGAGAAATAAAGGGAAAGATAGAGATAAAGATAGCGAGAAAGAGAGAGAGAGAGAAAGAGAGAGAGATTCTCCCAACTAAACACAATTCCAAAAATGATAAATTGACATATTAATGATAATAATGTATCACAGGATTTTGCGTCTCGTGGGTAAATTTATGCAAAACATTATCGGCGGTACACTTGATCTTTTCTATAGCAAAGTTTCGGGATGACTAATGATCCTTAGATAGCACGTGCCTCAGAATACATTGATAATCACAGGTTTATTAAGCATCAGTATTCTCTCTTAATCAGTAAAGTAATGGTATTAAGTACTAGATTCATGTTACATAAATTAGTTACGTGCCATATGACTATCAAATCGCTTGATGCTCTTTGTGTGATTAATTATCACATACATATATCTCTTATAAAGAAATTTCAAGACACATCCGTTAACTAACTTCAACAAATTTTTAATGTAATGTAAGATTTCAATTTAATAAAGTAAATAAATTGACCATCAAACATTAATGCTTTCATACTAAAATGATGTAGATGTAATATCTTAAATTCTTTCAATCGATATTATTAAGGAAACACTATTAACAGATAAATTAATAAAGTTTCTGAAATGTTAATAACCATTTAGAAATGATTTGCGAGAAATTCTAAATACCTGAGAGAGAAATTTTATTGAGTTATTCTCAATATAAGCAAGGACTCGTCACCCAAAAGGTTAAGCCAAACTAAATCTTAACTGTCGTCGCGACCTGCTTAATAGGACGCCGTAGTTGAGACAGGTTGGATAAGAGCGATTCTCAAACCTCGAATAATATTACGAGCGATGACATTCACTCCGACGACGAGGACGACAGCCGCAGTTAGAGCAAGTAGAGTAAAGCACGACGCATTAGTCGGCAAGCCGGCGCGAGGCTCGTCCGCGCGGTGTGCGCGCCAACTTCGAAACAACGATTATTATCCGTGCATACCGAGATGTATGTATATTAGTTGGAGAAGCTACCGAATTGCCGACGCTAATAAAACCGGTGCAGGTGCAACCGCCGCGTTTACGTGTACTGCATATCGTCACCGCAGCAATTAATAATCATTACATTAGGGCGGTTCTCCCGCATACCGAAGTACCTGCCGCCTGTAATCTATCTACTTGCAAGCCCAGGAGGATGGGACACAACACAAGTAAGACATCTCAAACTTACGGCGATATTAATCGCGTCTTATTCCCAAATAATGCCCCGAATACTCAACAAAATACTTCCATACTTAATTTAATCATTTCTAATACTGATTGTGATTAATATCGGAACATAATAATTGGCTCAAATTTTCTTTTGGAGTTATTTTATATAAATTTTATAAATATACATTGGACATTGACGAAATCGTGTTGCAGTATATGCGATAGAGTTTTTATAGCCGATATTTTTGACGAAATTAAGTTCATCGAAAAGTAATCTCGCAAAACGAAAGAAAAATATTTCTTCAATTTCTTCAATATTTTTAATGCTCGGTCCATCTGGTAGTGTGAAAATTAATAGAGGACTGAAAGTCCTGCGCGCGTAATAAAAAACCTTATGGCGCCGATAAATCGAGGCACTGCGTCGCCTTCGACTGCTCTCGCCTATGTCGATGTTATCTTTTTGTATCACAAGGGTGATAACGTGAGTAGCATCCGAAAATTGCGAAACTCATATTCGTGATTGATATTCCAATCGCATCCACGATGTAACCGATCATCCACGTTGCCACGTCTTGGTAATTGCATCTGGCTTTGCGACACCGTGGCTGTAACTCAACACCTGACACGCTTGCTCTTAATAGAACACGAACTGGAAGAGACAGATATAATGTGTGTTTCACCCCGAGCAACCGCGTCACAAAAGAAACGCCGATATTGCGATCGAAATTATTAACGTCGAAATTAAAACAAAAATATTGTACTAACAAGAATTTGAAGGTAAGCAAGGCAGAAGCATCACATAAATTTTAATAAGATTTAATATTCCCTTCAATTGTCATCTTGTAATTTAATCTAAATTTTATTTGAGACTAGTGAGAGTTTATAATATTTCTTTTTGTTTTATTTTTAAAATTTGAAATGTCCGATAATTACATGTACAATTCAAATTCATTTCTATTGTCTTAAAGTTAATGTAAAACAAATGTTAATATTATAATTAAATTGCTAGTAAATAATTACAAAGAGACTCAGAGATCGCGATTAATCTCTAGTCAAATCGATGCGATCGCCGAGACACGACGTGGCGACGTCTGCAATTCCCCCAACGGTCGGTCGGTCGCACGCGCCTAACTGTCCTATCGCCGCCTCCTTTCTCTCTCTCTCTCTCTCGTTTCCATTGCCGGGCGTTTCCGTTCCTCGGAACTCGCGTGCAACCGCGAACGCCTGGGGAAACCCTCCGGCGTTTTATACGACCGGCCAGGCGCCAGGACGGCTGCTCCGGGTCGCGAAAGTCGTCGCGCTGGCGGTTCTCTCTCTCTCTCTCTCTCTCTCTCTCTCTCTCTCTCTCTCTAAGTAATAGACACGCGCTCTTGCCCGCCGCTCGTTTATGCGCCCGCACATTGTCACTTCGGCCCACACCCCTCCCCCCTTTTCATCATTCCGCGACAATGTCGCTCGAGGTCGTTGCGCGACGGATGACACGACCCGAAAATTGTTTTCAGGTGAGGCACGACCGACGTTAATAGCCGCGAGCAAAAGTCACTGAACATATCGGCGCACAGCTGATGCCCACCCACTCTGAAAGCCCACCCGGTGCGCGGGGTGGCTCACCAACCATAGACCATGCTACATACCCCACGTACACGCGAGCGATTCGCGTAGTCACCTGCGTCGACCGAGGCATATACTAAGAAGTTTCGCCCAACAGCATTTCCAGAGAGGACGATTAAAGGGGAGTTGCCTCTGTACGACACAGGAGTTCGGGGTTATCAAACGGGATACGGGGGGTAGTTAGACAAACATGTGTGTGTGTGTGTGTGTGTGTATGTGTGTGCGTCGCACTCGTGCGAATTTACGTGCACGTGTATCGGCGCGGGGACGTACGTGCAGGCGAACTGCATCGTGTGCGAGCACGTTGAGGCGAATGAGGGTGGTATTGAGAGCGGCGAGGGGCAAGCACAGGGGGTGGCGGTCGGTCCGCGGGACCGAGGGGCGCGGGCGGCGGGCAATAGTCGGAGTGGCGCCGCGACTCCCGTGACGTCTGTCGGCGCGTCGGCCAATCAATAGCATCCCCATGGCAACCACAGATAACATCGGACACACACCGTGCCGCACAACCACGCCGTCTTTCGGGCATTCGGTACTTCCTTTCGCCCGATGCCCGAACGAAAGGCCGACGGCGAGGAAGAGCCTATCGGACGCGAAACGAACGGAGGTATCGTCGGAAGAGATTTTTCAGAACCCTCCCGCCCCTCTTCTTTTAAGTTATCCAAAGCTGACCTTCGTGCCGTCCCTCCTTCACGCTTTCGTCGTCGCCCCTTCCCCCCTTGTGCTTTTCTTTCTACCTTTCTTTTTCTCCGCGTAACTTTTTTATTCCGTTCCATCTCTTCACTTCCACCTCTTCTCTTGTCCATTTCAATCTGCGCGATCGGTCGCGCCGATACTCGTTTCGTCGTTCACCGGCGGCTCTCGCATCCGTCTGTCTCGCCATCTGCGAGCTTCTCATGCCGCTTCTTCTGACCACCCCTTTAGCAAAAGGACTCTCTCTCTCCTCCTCTCGAAACGAACTCTAACGTCACATCGAGCTATCGCACACCCCCAACGCCCGCGCCAGTTCATTCGACACTTTCGAGCACTGCACTTCTACATTTACCGCGTGTTATCGGAGTACCTCTCCCACCGTGCAAACGCTAGTTTCGTTCATCGAGATTGAAAATCAACGGAGCGTGGCGCGCATGAAATCGTGGACCGATCGCGAAAGCCCTGCCCCTATGTCTACCATCTACCTTGACCGAGCTATATACTTGTGGTCCGCGATTGGATCTTCAAGAAGCATCGACACCCGCTAAGCCGCGGAGAGCCTTGCGAAAAATGAACTCGCCAATGTAATCAGTTCTACTCTCCAAGAAGATTCGAAACACGTAATTCGATCTCGAGAAGAAAGAAGAAAATACGCTTCGCGCATTGCACTGCACTATCACATATGGCTTGATAATGAGAATTCTCTAGGAAGTGGCACAAGTTACTAATCCTTCCCAATCTCCCATCACTCCATGAATAAAAGATTCTAGTTTTGCGTACTTTGCAATTGTTAACATTGTCACGCTGAGAAACTTAAAAGTCGAAAATTTAAAAAGTGTAGATAAGCTCTATAAATAAAAAATATGTACGCTCAGGAATTGTAAAAGAAATTGCATGTATATATATACTTATATATACATATGTATATTCGTCATGTTAATTGTATATAATTAGATGTCCATATAAATTAATTGTTAATGCTAATTAAATGCAATTAAATTGCAAAGCACCTTCGTATAAGTTAACATTGAGAATGCATGGAATAAAGATAAAGCGAGATATAAAGGGGTTGACACAAATCGAAAGAAGTCGTGAGACTATCAGAAGTATTATTGCATCCAATTTGAATATTTCACGTTTCGGCGATCAATCGCGAAAAATGCATGACAAGCGGGATGGGGAACACATGTCAATTTGAACTAACTCGTACGTGCAAGACATTTGAAACTGAACTCAACGTCAATTCGCATCCGCTGTTTTCCTTCAAAGGGTATATATTGGCTGCGCAAACCGTAATGGAATATGCAATAAACCAGACCTGCGGTGTTTACGGTGTAAGTGGAGGCCCGTATTAATCACTCGACCCGTGTTAGGGCTCCGCCGTTGCCAAAAATGCAACCGCCGGCGGCTTTTCCGGGTCAGAACCATAACTAGCTTATAGTGCCCGAGAGCTCTCTCTCTCTCTCTCTCTCTCTCTCGATTTCGCTCTTGAGGTCACTTCGACAGCGTATGCGAGAACTATTCCGGCGAGTTCGCGGACAAATTATGTAATTTAATCTCGTTTAACCGGAGAAAACTTTCAACGGGGAGGACCAGGCCTTTTCGTCGTCATTATGAGCCCCCTGTGTCGGGCGGAGACACACCCATGTCCGCTCATTGGACGCGAGCTCGATGGACTGTCGTCGAGAGTATCGTTGACCTTCCATCGAATGTTTGCCGAACTCTACACAAGCCCCGCAAGGCATAACGAGTGCCCTGTTTGTTCTGCGGTGAGATACGCGATCCGAAGCGTTCTTAATGTCCAAGGGGAAAGATTTCCGCAAGGCCAGCCCTTCTTATGAGCTTCCTCGCGAATCCGTGCTCGACGTCGCCTCGCAACAAATATCGTCTTAAGGGGATGATTCTCCACCGAGAAGGTAAATTATACTCCGCAATGCAGGTCGAGCTGCTAAATTAAGGCAAAATTACTTCTGCTGACTAGAAGTTTAACAATGCGAAATAGTTTCCACGGCTTTAATAGTTGCGAATTTCGTGAAATGAAACGAATGAGTTGTAAATTCGGAGAACCACACATACGTGATGACTCGAATTAAATAAAAAGCATCTTTAGAAGTATTAGAAATTCTTCAATAATTAAATTACCAATTAATAAATAAATTAAATTAACAATTAATAAATAATCGTCTCTTTTCTCAATTGGAAGAAATGGAATACAATGAAAATAGCATTTCATAAAAAAAATAATAAAACAATGAAATCGAATATTCAAGCATGAAAACGATAAGTATTAACTTTCCGCACTAAAATAAAAACGAATGCAATACGTTCTTGAAATGAGGAAAACATTTCGATTCACTTCACAGATAAATCGAGACAATAGTACGGAAGGTAAATTAAATTCAGAAATTTCGAACCTAAAAAGAAGAGAGAACGAAAGAGAAAAGCGTAACAGAATATAGAGAGGAAAAAAAAAGAAACGATGTGACGCAAAGTGGTTTCCCTGTTTTCAAGCGAGGCGGAAGCGAGCATCAAGCTTAAGCGAGAACGCACAGCCGAAGGGGTCACAGGCGGGGGGGGGTGATTTAACGAGATGTTTTCGTGAATTGTGCCTGCGCGGTGGTAACTAATAATTCGATTTTACGAGCGGGCGCGCGCCGCGAGAGAGAGTCGGCGACGCAACCCTTTTCCCCCTCGCAACTCCTAACTGGAGAACATCGAGCAGCCGGGAGGCGTCGCGGCGCCGCTCGGACGGCAGCCCCCAACCCCGACGCCTCCTCCTGCCCTTCCATCTATCCATCCGTCCGTCTGACGGTGGCCGGTCAGTCGATCAGCTGGCCGAGAGACCGTCGGGATTCCAGAATGCCTGGACTACGTCCAACCGGGTTACCGCACTTCGCCCTCTCAATTCCTCCTGCCACCCTCCCTCGCGCACATCGACGTTCCACTTCGGAACCACCACGCCTGCTGCGCTCCCGCCCTACCAACCCTTTGCCCTACGCAGAAAACGGGCGTCGTCGTAAACTCGTGGCCCGCCACGGTTGAAAAGTCGGTCGCCTTCACGGAGACCTCTTCTTCTTTGCCGTTCTCTCTTTCTCTCTCTCTCTTTCTTCCTTCCCCCCCCC